>NC_133309.1:628949-671477 GCF_012295235.1 Primulina huaijiensis | reverse complement strand
TATTGGTTGTGTATCCAAAACAATAAAATCTACAGGATATATGAATTTATCAACTTGAACCAACACATCTTCTACAATACCTCTAGGTATTTTGATTGACCTATCCGCCAGTAAGAGAGTAACAGAAGTGGGTTTTAATTCTCCTAAATTAAGTTTTTCATAAACTGAATAAGGAAGTAAATTCACACTTGCTCCCAAATCCAACAAAGCTTTTTAAATTTTATTTTCTCCAATAATACATGAAATTGTTGGACAACCAGGATCTTTATATTTTAAACTAGAATTATTTTGAAGAATAGAACTTACTTGTTCAGCCAATAATGCTTTTTTCTTCACATGCAATTTTCTCTTCACAGTACATAAGTCTTTTAAAAATTTTGCATAAGAAGGTACTTGTTTAATAGCATCTAATAATGGAATATTTATCTTCACTTGTTTAAAAACTTCATAGATATCAGAATCACTTTTTTGTTTTTTATGATTTGTTAATGCATGAGGAAATGGTAGAGGTTTATTTGACTTATTTACTATATCAGATGATTTATCATTCACCATATTATTCTTAGAATTTAAGGTATCATCATTCTCAAAAGTATCAGGATTATCATCCTTACTCTTTGATTTTAAATGATCCTTGTTTTCATTACTATATGGATCATTAACTATTTTACCACTTCTAAGGGTAATAACAGATTTTATTTTATCAATTTTTTCATTTTTTAATTCTTGATTTTGATTTTTAGGATTAGGTTGTAGTTGAGATGGAAATTTTCTTTTTTCATGAATATTAAGTGCAGATGCAAATTTTGCAAGAGTTTCTTTCAAATCACTCATAGATTGACTGTTTTGAATATTGATAGACTCTTGCTTTTGCATAAATGCATGAATTACATCTTCAAAGTTTTTTCTTGGAGGTGTAACATAAGGAATATAACCTTGATGATTTTGGTTATTTTGAAAATATTGTTGTGACGGTTGTGCATTATTATCATTCCTCCAACTAAAATTAGGATGATTTTTCCATCCATGATTATATGATGGTGAAAAAAGAACTAGTATTGGTTTTTTATAATTGTTAACATAAATTGCTTGTTCATGGAGACATTCTTTAAATGAAGGTAATGTTGGACAATCTTTTGTAGCATGATCATGTATATCACATATATGACAAACAATTTCTTGAATACTTTTTAATTGACCACTCTTTTTCATTTCTAATGACTCTATTTTTCTTGCTAAAGATGCAAGTTTAGTTTGAATATCTATATCATCTTTAAGATTATAGATACCACCCCCATTTGTTGAATTATTGTTTTTAGTTGTTGGTGGTTCTGTTGTGCCTATATTATCCCAATTTTGAGCATTTTCTGCTAATGAATCCAAATACTCCATAGCTTCATTTGGGTTTTTATCTTCAAAAGTTTCATTACACATGAATTCTATCATTTGCCTATCTTTAGGTATTAGACCTTCATAAAAGTGAGAAACTATTCTCCATGTTTCAAAACCATGATGTGGGCATGTATTAAGTAATTTTTTATATCTATCCCTACATAGATAAAACGTTTCTCCTTGTTTTTGAGAAAAAATTGTAATTTATCTTTTAAAAGAGTTTGTTCTATGGGAAGGGAAAAACTTTTTGAGAAATTGTTGTTGCATTTCTTTCCATGATCTTATTGAACTTGATCTTAAATTTTGTAGCCATGTTTTAGCTTTATCTTTTAAATAAAAAAGAAAAAGCTTTAATCGAACTATATCCATGCTACAATTTTGATAATTATAAGTGTTACAAACTTTCTCAAATTCTCTTAGATGCAAATATGGATTGTCAGAATCTAAACCATGAAAATTTGGTAAAAGTTGAATAATTTGAGGTTTGAAGTTGAAATTAGATGCATCAGGAGGAAAAACTAAACAAGATGGGGCTCTAGTTCTAATAGGGTTCATATGGTGCCTAAGTGTTCTTAATTGATCATGTTCTTGATTATTATTATTATTATTGTTATTATTATTATCATTATCTTGATTATTTGAGTTAACATCCATGTTTAAATTATTTTCAGATACTCGAATAAGTCTACCACTTTTTTTTCGACCCCAAAAACTCAAACAAAAAAAAAAACAACACAATACTTATAAATAAAACATAATTAACAAATATAAACTTAATTTATACCTCCCCGGAAACGGCGTCAAAAACTTGCTACTACTTAAATAATAATTCACCCAAGTGTAGGTTGTCTGCAAGTAATATATTTCGTAAGTACGAGATCGATCCACAGAGAAGTTATTTTGATTTTAAATTTATTAATTTATAGATTACCAAATGCAAGAATGAAGTTTACAAATTATAAATTTTGTCAAGGCTTGAGGATTTATTCTTGGTTTATGTAATATTGTTTAACTAAAAGTAAAACAAAAGAAACCACCATAAATAATGGTTCCAAGAAAATTAAACACACACATAATATAATATAGTTCCCACTATAGAAAATACCGAATTAACCGATATTTTATATATGGTACCTATGATTATAATTATAACTATATAAATAAATAATTGCATAAAATAAATGTTAAATTAAATCATTATATTTTATTTAGAACAACCGGCAGAGCCACGCTATCGTCTAAATGAAATATTATAATATTATTATATTAATATATATATATAACAATAATAATAAGTGATGAAATATTTATTGTATCAAAATTAAACAACAAATCAAGATAACCACTTCAAAGGTATCAAGCATTTGATGTAAATTGATAACAACAAATAATTCATTTTTATACCAACAATAAAAATAAGTTAGCTAAATGAAAAGAAATAAAGAAAGAATATACAAAATATAAACAATCTTACTTCACCAAGAATGCATCATCTTCACCTTGACATAATAGATTTAGCTTGCCATGAGCTTACTTTTGATCAACACTAAAATATCACTCATAGTTGAGAACATGAAAGAAAATATATTGGAACTTAGAACTTTGATACGCACTCACACTATATTTTACAATGAGATAGAATGATTCTCAAGCTAGCACAAGGCCTCTATTTATATGCCAAATGAGAGAAAGGGTCAAAATTGTTATTAATGCCATGTAGTTGCAATAGTATTCTTTGTCTCCTCCAAGTTCAATTCTATGTCCCTTCTTTCAATGCTTTGTTCCATGACTTTAATCACCGAATTTGACTCTGCTCAAATGACAAACATGTGGGGAATTGTCTGTAGATGAATTTGGCCACTTGGTTCACCTCATTTGGTTAAATATTGAAATAGTAATGATTTTTTTACTATATGCTGGTCATAGTAAAAGTAAATTTGTCCTCCTTTTGATATTTGCACAATTTGATCATCTTAATGAACTTTTTAGGCAATCATGTCTTCTGCAAAGTTGTAGATAAGTTCTCAAGAATTCCAAACATGTTTGACTCACCTCCATTTGAATTTTCTAGCTTGAGTTATCATTATTTTACCAACACGTAGAAAACCTGAAAATAAAACATATTTAGTAAGACAATTAAATATAAACAAACAATACTAAATAATATAATTTTATAATTTTAATGAAAATTAAATTTTAAAATACAGGTTTTAACATATAATAAATTATTAATTTTAAGTTTCATCACTAGACTAAAGGCAGTACCTTCCAGTCAACACTTGTTTAACGTCTATGTGTCAAAGACTACGTACAAAAGTTTTACGTCTTTCTGCCAGACTCACTCAACTTATCAGTACGCTCAATTTTCTGTATATGTGAGTGATTGTATGTGTACCTGTGTGAGAATTGAACTATGAATACAACACGAAGTTGTTCTCAAACACTGAGAATTTTGCTTCTAGCCTAAGCAGTTGGCATGCCCTATTTTTCTTTTGATCTTCACACACTTGTGTTTTTTCCAGACACTTGTATATTGATGATCTTGGTCTGTATTTATAGAGGCAATGAGACCGTACACCAAGACACATCAAATGTGAACGCTGCAGTTTGAATCTGTTTCTCGATATTTGTCTTGTATTTTCCGACAGCCATTTTGGAACGTTTTGGCTTTAAGCACTGCTGCAACGTTTATTATTGTCTTTTGACTGGACAAAAACTTTTCCTCGGTGTGCACAACTGGATTCCATTGAATAAGCTTATTGTGTTATGCAAACTGATTGATTCCTAACTGATGTTCTGAACTAGTAAGTTGAACTGATCTTGAGTTGGTTCGGTGAAATCAGTTGGCTCGCCAGCTTAACTGATTTCGCTGCTTCAGTTGAACTGGTCAGTTGGACTCTTCATCAGTAGAGCTCTTCATCAGCTGGCCGGGCTTCTGAAGGTCTTCTGCTGAACTACTTATCAGGTGGACAATCAGTTGAACTGGTTCAGTTTGGGCGATCAGTTGACGCTTTCAGTTTGCGTCTCGATTGCTTCAGTTTTGGCTCGATATCATTTCGAATCCTGATCAGTTCCAGTTTCTGCGCACTTAGGTAAAATAATTAGAAACAAAATAAAAAGTGATAGGATCGGTTGATAACTGAAATAGTGTTTAGAAAAGGGGGTTGAATAAACACTCACGACTTTTGTATTCTTTTCGAATGGAGTATCAGTTTAGTGACAAACTGAAACTGAGAATCTTGTCAGTCAATGACAATCAGTTTAACTGATAACATTTGCGAAATTAAACTGACTGAAAGATAGAATATAAATTGAAATAAATAGACACGAGATTTTCTGGATGTTCGGAGATTTCAAATACTCCTACGTCACCCCTTCTATCGCAAGGATAGGATATGCACTAAAAGACTTTGATCGATACAAAATTTGTACATACCCACTTCAGTTTGGACTTAACACTGCCAAAACTGAAACTTTTAGTTAACAACAATATTCACAGTATTTAAATTGGACTTAGCACAACTGAATGAATTTACAATGAAATAACTTTTGTGCTAATGAGCTCGAAATGTAGCATTAAATGCTACTGATATATCTGATAAGTGTGAGCTTCGAATGTGAGCAGAGTAACAGCAAGATGAAAATGGAATCGTTGTTATGCGTTGTTGTTCGTTGTTTCAATTGCTCTTCTCACCTATTTATAGTCTTTTCTTCAACGGTAACATTAAATATAATTTGAGTCTTTATATCCGTTGATTGCCACGTCAACATTCTTCTGACATTCGTACACTGTAAGCTCTGAAATGCGGTGTTCCACTATGAGTTGCAGTCTGCCTTGTACTATTGTCGGTTGAATGTCCTTTTCAACAACTGATGACGTGTACGACTAATATATGAGCTGATAAGCACACAACTGAATATGTCAACTGATCAATTTCCAACTGATCAGTCAGTTATCTTTCTAAGTTCAGTTCAGCCGGTTCATAGAACTGATCAGTCAGTTAACTTCGTTCAGTTTAGCTAAGTACAGTTCCGCTGGTTTCAGTTGCCTTCGATAAATTGCGCGTTAATCTTCAGTTAGGCAATCTGTCAGTTGATTTGTGTAGTTCAGTTACTTCAAACTACTTGATCAGTTAGTCCAATAAATTAACTACTTAGTTTGCCTAATCATCGAAATTCAGTTTCCAACAATTTCCCCATTTTTGGTGATTGACAAAACTTGGAATTTAATAAACTGATCAACTGAACTCAACAAATATTCTTCGAACTCATTGTAGATAAAATAATTCTTCTAATGTACAGATTCTTACAAAGAAAGAAAATCAAGAGTTAATCTATGTACAGATTCGTACAAAGAATAAAAGAATAAAGAATTTCTGTCTTCAACAAATAACTAAGTCTACAACAAACAACTGAGATAAGTTGATCTTTATTTCTTCTTCTTTCCTTTGTATTTGTCTTCTCCTTTCTCTCCTATTTCTCCTTTTTTGTCAAGCACATCAACTTTCTTGGATAAGATTCGCACATCAGTTGCAATATCTTTTACAGCATTCATCACAATGTCTTTCAACATATCAATCCTTTTGTTGACTGTACTTTCCAGATAATCAAAGCATCTGTCGAGTAATGCTTGTGTTTGAAAATGAAATTCTGTTGACTGTCTGTCTTTCTTGATTTCTTCCATCTGGAGAAAGAGAGAGTTCACACTCTGATTGATTTGTTGTAGATTTTTCGAGGTAAACTCATAGTTATAGTTAAGCTTCAATGAATGTGCAAGCTGAGTTGACTGTATTGCAGAAATAGCGTTCATCATACTGGCGAGGTTGTTCTGAACAGTCTGGATTTCTTTAAACATGGCATCAGTATCTGAAATACGAGGAGACATGGCCCCGGAAGTTTTTGGAATCTGCTCCTGTTCTTGTTCAGTGAAAAAAACCATAGTCCCCGTCAGGTGCTTCGGTTTCATGCGCCATTATTTCTGAAATATGTTCAGTTGGATGTTCTTGTTGAGTCTGGGGAGGAGAAGAAACAAGTGGGTAAGCAAAAGAAGTAGAAGGTTCTTCAGTTTGGTCAGCTGAGACAAAAAATTGTTCAGTTTCATGCACAGCTGATTCCAAAACTAGATCTTCAGTTGGTTGAATGACTGGCTCTTCAGCTGACACTTTTTCAGTTGTAACTGTGTTCAGCTGAGCTTCTTCAGTTTGCTCGAAAATTAGATGTTCAATCATGAAAACTGACTGAACTAACTCTTCAATTTCTTCAAAAATGGCCTTGACAGCCGGTTCTTCAAAACTAACAGCTTTAACAGCTGGTTTATCAACAATAATGGGATCAGCTTATTTTTCAGTAACATGTGGCTTATCTGCTGGTTCCTCAGATAGAACAACTTCTTTGACTGGTTTCGATGTTTCTAGCTGAATATCAGAGTTGACTGATTTGATGACCTCATCAAGATTTGCCAGTGATAATTCAACTTCTGAATAAAGAGTTGGATCAGCAGTCGAAGATAGTGTAGGTTGAGAAACTGATGTTGAAGGTTCAGTTGCCTGTCGAGTAGTTTCAGCAGTTGAGTCTTTGGGTGGCTCTTGAACTGACTGGTCAGCTGGCTCTTCCGATGATAATTCTTGAGAGCCGTTGGAATGATCAGTTCTTGACTCATTTCCCAGTTTTTATTTCCATTTGTGAAGAGAGAAGATCCGAGTCCAGTTGATTATATACAGCTGTATCATTGAATGCAGTTGGACTTGTCGGATCAAAATTCAGTCGCAGTTCAGCAACTATCTTTTGTAGCTTCTTAGCTCTAAGTTGATTGAAAAAATAATGCTTTCTCTCCAGATCCTGAACAATTGTAGAAGCCTTGACTACCCTCAAAACAACAGTCTCCAGATCAATAAATTTATTCAGTTTAGACTTCTTCTGAAGTTGTTTGGCAAAGACTTCATTTCTGAACTTCACCCATTCATTGTAGGCTTTGAGCTTGTCCTCTGCAAATTCTTTGATCTCTTGCCAAATAAGATCAATGTGAGTTTGGATGGCATTGGTTGGCCCGGGTTTTTCGTGCAATTTGCCCTTGCCCTTTGATTCAGTCAGGGCATGAGGAATACTCAACTCTGAAGAAGTTGCATCAATCTTTTCTCTGATCACTATTCCCTTAGGTCTGGCTGTAGGTAGGGAAGAGTAGCCTGTAATAGTGATCAATGGAGCTTCACTTCCATCAAGCTTCTTCTTGTCACCAGATTCAGTGACTTTCTTATTCGGTAGAATGGTAGATAGAGGCAATTGATCCTCAGTTGAGGGTTCAGTTGGAACTGCTTTCAAAGGAACAGCCTTGAGAGGCTGTTGAGCTCCTGATTGCATAAGTCTTTCAGTTGGGATGGTCCCAGCTGAAGCAAATGACTTTGTTTTCCAGGTTCGTGGCTTCTTGACGACCTTGGGCGATGGAGTCTTTTCTGAGTCAGTTTCACTGACAATCAGTTTACGTTTAAGCAGCTTTTTCTGAGTCTCCTTCCGAGCTTTCTTAACTGATTTGGGAACTCCTTCCATCCCAATCTCCTTCTTTACTTGAATAAACTTCTCAAGAATCATGTCCAATTTCTGCTTTGGGGGCTGGACATTTTTGGCATTGAAGATTTTCATTTTTGATGACTTTTCAGTATCATCAGTCACCATCTTTTTTACTTTCAGCAAATAGTTGTGCTGCACCGCAAAGCCTTTTGACTGCTTGGCCGATTGAAACATGTTCCTCAATATATTGAAGATTATGTTCCTCCAGTTCACCTTCTGGCCAGCCATGATAGCAGTCATGGCTTGAAATTTTTCCAAAGTCAGTGCAGCGAAGGATCCATCCTTTGCCAAAAGCCTCTTTGCTACTATATCTGCCATCAGTTGTACTTCTGGCTTCAGTTCCTTCTTGGGATAGGAAACTTTGATTTTCCGACCATCAACAGAGAGTAGGGTTTGCATCTCCTCAATATCATATGGTTTCACTTCCAAAGGTTAACTAATCCATCAGCAGGCAGTTGGAAAAGGTTGCAGAAGAACAGCTCCTCAATGATCAGCAACTGACCATTTACTGTAGATGCTATGTTTCCGTCTTGTGTAACATAGCCGCTAGTGTAGATATCTTGAATCTCTTTGGCGTAAATTTCTTGAGAATAAAATCCCAAGAATGGTTTCAATCCAGCTGCTTCTAGTTTCAGAAAAACATTCTTGACTCCTTCGTCCTTTACAGTCAGGAATGAATCAAAGTCAATCGCCATAGCGTTCATAATGTGAGCAGGAATTTGGTTGGCCATTTGAGTTGCTTGAAATCTGCAAAAGAGAGTATGCTTGAGTAGAAATTTGCTCTGAGTGTTGAATGTGTGTGTAAAGGAAAAACTGAAATGAAGCGGGGTTAAGTACATATGTATGTGACTGTTCAAATTTTTAGACACGTGTCAGTCCAGGAAAATTTGAATTAAAAACGTGTGTACGTGTGACAAAAACGTGTATTGAATAAGAATGGATCACAAGGGTCCACGTTCAAAATACTGTACTTTGAAAGACAACAATTAAATGCGTAAATAACAGTCACATCATTTAATATGGAATATTTATCGATTTATTAGTTAACATATTTGAGAAGATCAGTTAGATCAGCAACTGAATGACCAGTTGAAAACTTAGTCAGTTCAGTTGTAGGCCAACTGACTATTGTTCTTCTCAACTAACTTATCTTTTCGATATTCCCCCTCAATAAATGTAAATAAATAAGGGTTAGAAAGACTTAGTCTGAATCAGTTAAGGTCGATGACTTTGTCTTTCTTCTGTCTATAAATTAAGATCTTTGAAATTGAGAATGATATTTGAACTCCGATGGCAATGGATTGTGAGAGCAGCACTCATGTCCCTCATCCTTCATGCACACCTCAACGTATTCAGGAATTTAAACGAGATGCAGAAGACTACATCTTTTCGAAGGTTATGTCCATTTGGACTACTGCTCATGACCTTCAAGTAATCAACACCAGTGAATTCCCTGCTTCTGCTCTGTAAAGATCACTACCCAGGAAGCTTAAGAGGCTTGCTCGAGTTGATCATATATCTGAGCTTGTCAAGGATGATGTGTTGTTCCACATGATGGTGTCGAGAGAGTGGGAGTTTCTTGACAGAGTAGCTAATTCCGAAGTCTTTCGGAATATTAGGAGTCATGATTTGAATAACTAGTTGATGTTATGGCAAGATACCGTAGAAAGAGAAGTAAATGGGGTTGTATGGTATCGATTCCATTCGTAATGAAATTTCGATTTGTATCATTTCTGTTGCCTCTTCATTTTTCTGCAAACTTAACTGTTGATAAAAAGTTAATGAACTGAATATAATAACTAATAAATGAGTAACTAACATCAGTAAAAACTCAGTCAACGAACTGAATGCAATAACTGATGTATGACTAACTGACATCAGTTAAAACGCAGTTAACAAATTGAATGCAATAACTGAAAAGTGATTAACTGACATCAGTTGACAAGCAGTTAACTAACTGAATGTAATAACTGATAAGTGACTAACTGACATCAGTTGATAGGCATTTAAATATTAAATGACAAACTGAATCAATAGCAATTGACAAAGCAACAATTAAGACAAATCAATTAAACCAAGCATATTGCGAAAGTGAGAAAACTTAGTCTCTGACAATGGTTTGGTGAAGATTGTAGCTTGTTGTTCAGTTGGAACATACTCCAGTCTGATAGCTTTCTTCAGAGTATGATCTCTGATGAAGTGATGCCTGACATCGATATGCTTGGTCCTTGAATGAAGAACTGGATTGTATGTAATCGCAATTGTACTTGTGTTGTCACAAAATATAGGAGATTCTTTAGCATCAACTCCATAATCTTTCAGTTGTTGCTGAATCCAGAGCAGTTGGGCACAGCAGCGTCCAGCAGCAAGATATTCTGCTTCAGTTGTAGAAGTAGCTATGGATGTTTGCTTCTTGCTGAACCAAGAGATCAGTCTGTCTCCAAGAAACTGACATGATCTACTGGTGCTTTTACGATCTAGCTTACATCCTGCATAATCTGCATCTGAATATCCAACTAAATTGAAAGAAGAGTCTTTAGCATACCATAATCCCACATTTTATGTGCCCTTATGATATTTTAAAATTCTTTTGGCAGCTGAAAAATGCGATTGTTTAGGATTTGCCTGAAATCTAGCACACATGCCAACAGCAAATACAATATCAGGACGACTAGTAGTTAGGTATAACAAAGAACCTATTAAACCTCTGTAGAGTGTCGTCTCAACTGATATTCCCCCTTGATCATTGTCGAGTTTAACTGATGAACTCATGGGAGTGCTTGAAGCTGAGCATGTTTCCATGCCAAATTTCTTGAGTAATTCCTTCGTGTATTTGATCTGACTGATAAAAATACCAGTTTCCAGTTGCTTTACTTGCAGTCTGCAGACCGAGAAAGAATGTCAATTCACCCATCACGCTCATCTCAAATTTGTCCTGCATCAGCTTGGCAAACTTCTTGCATAATTTGGGGTTAGTTGACTCAAAAATAATATCATCAACATAAATTTGCACAAGTAAAATATGATAATCTTTAGAGAATTTGAACAAAGTCTTGTCAATTGATCCTACAATAAAATCGTGATCAGTTAAGAATTTTGAAAGTGTCTCATACTAAGCTCTTGGAGCTTGTTTAAGACCATATAAGCTTTGTTCAAATGATATACATGATCAGGAAAAGAATGATTGATAAAACCTGGCGGTTGTTCAACATAGACCTCTTCCTGCAACTGTTCATTTAGAAATACACTCTTTACATCCATTTGGTGGACTTTAAATTTCTTGAATGATGCATAGGCAAGGAACATCCTGATTGCTTCCAGTCTTGCAACTGGTGCATATGACTCATCATAATCAATTCCTTCTTCTTGCATGTATCCCTGTGCCATGAGTCTTGCTTTGTTGCGGGCAACTGAACCATCTTCATTCAGTTTATTTCTGAATACCCATTTTGTACTTATAATGGTTTTACAAACTGATCTTGGAACTAAGTTCCTACATTGTTATGGGTAACTGATTTAGCTCCTCTTGCATTGCATTTATGCAGTTAGTATTAGCAAGAGCTTCATCAGTTTTCTTAGGTTCCAGTTGTGAAACAAAAGCAGAATGAATAAACAAATTAAGCATTTGATTTCTAGTTCTTATCAGATCAGATGGATTACCAATCACCAGTTCTGGTAGATGTGATTTCTTCCATCTGAGTTCAGCATTTGTTGTCTCCATATCAGCAACTGCTTCTGTTGGTAACTGAATGTTTTCAGTTTCAGTTGGAGCTGTATCAGTTGGTAACTGAATATCATTTGTTTGCTCCACCAACTGATTATCAGGAACAACTTTCTGTTCAACTGATTGATCCAAAATTTCTAGTTCTGGTATTTGAAGGATGTTTCGATTGATATGATTATCCTCTTCATTATCATCCTCCAAACTGATATCTGTAAATCGTTCAACTAGCTCAACTGGATCAGTTGGCTTATCTGTTAGTACAGTTTCATAAAAAACAACATGAATAGATTCTTTAATATTTGAAGAACTTTTATTAAAAACTCTATAAGCTTTGCTGACTGATGAATATCCAAGAAATATTCCCTCTGCAGATTTAGCATCAAAGGCTTTTAAATTATTTTTACCATTGTCAAGAATAAAACATCTGCAACCGAATATCTTGAAATAAGAAATCACACTTTTTCTTCCATGTCAGATCTCATACGGTGTTTTCAAATGATTTTTATTAATCATTGATCTGTTCTGAGTGTAACATGCAGTGTTTAATGCTTCTGCCCAAAACCTTTGAGAAATACCAGAATCAGCAAGCATTGTTCTAGCAGCTTCTTTTAGGGTCCGATTTCTTCTCTCAGCCACACCATTTTGCTGAGGAGTTCTTGCTGCTGAGAGCTCATGTTTGATTCCAGCATTTTCTAAAAATTTAACATGAAGATTCTATAACAAAGAGTGATGTTGAGACCTTGACACTATATGATCTTGAGATTTTTGAGTTCTTTCTTGGAATGATAATCTGGTATAACTTGTTACATGCAATAAATGTTGTGAGTAAGTTTATTCAATCTGAAAAATGGATATTGATATTGCGATCGATCTTTTACAAGGACTTGTTCAATTTCTTGACGAGTTTAGAGAACATAGGTTTGCTAGTGCCATGGATAAAGCTACACAAATGGCAAGTAAAATGGGGATCAAACCTAAATTTTGAGAAAAATGCATCATTCAAAGAAAAACAATTTGATGAAAGTGACAGTGATAATGTGACTCAATCAGGTGAAGAGGCTTTCAAAGTTGAATATTTTATGTTTATAATTGATCAACCTCGATCTTTTCTTAAAGTTCGGTTTGAAGAATTTAAAAAATGTCAAAAGTTTTTTGGGTTTTTCTTGAATTTGAACAAGTTATAGATTGAGCCTTTAAATAGCTTGATGAAGTCTTGTATGTAGCTTCAACAATTTTTGAGTCACAATGAACATTCAGACATTAATGGTGATGAGTTGTGTTCGGAGGTGATGATCATGAGATGTTATATAACAAATGAAAAAAGAGCCATTGATATGATGCAATGTTTGACGAAACGACATGGTTTATTTTCAAATACTTATATTGCTTATAAGATTTTGTTAACCATACCGGTTATAGTTGTATCATTAGAAAGAAGTTTCTTGAAATTGAAGTTAATCAAGAATTATCTTCAATCAACAATGTCGCAAGATAGACTAAATGAGCTAGCTATGTTGTCGATTGAGAAAGAAATAGTCTGACAATTGGATTACACATATTTGATAAATATTTCGTCTCTAAAACAGCTAGACGAGTAATATTTATGCAGTTATTTCAAATATTTGTTGAGTTGTTATTGATGTAATATATTGATTTTGGTATATTTATGTATTTATTAATATATTTTTTATTTGCTAATTGAATTTTATATTTATTACTGCAACAAGAGGATCCGTTTTTCAATTTTCGTTTCAGGCCCCATTTAACACAGGTACGGCTCTGCATATTAGTCATGTCAAATAATTACAGATTTTATATTGAATTTAACATTAGATTATACAAATAAAAAATAATTGATCAGTCTAGCAATTGCATGATAAACCTCAAATCATGAAAAGATCTAAAAACAAATGATACTCAAATACAAATCAACCAAACTCGAGTGAAACCTCAAATCTTGCTAATTAATAACATTTCATAGTTTTTTCTTCTCAATGAAGAAAACTAAATTAGCCATCGCAAGATCCTAAAATCCAATCTAACAAAAGAAATATGTAATTGGATATGAAAAAAAAACTAAAAGAAAATTGAAATAAGTACATCGATATTAAGTATGTAATCATAAGAGAATGTTTTAAAAATATATAAGACAATGATTCTTGAACAAATTAGCAATGAATTGGTTATTACGAGTAATTTAACTAAAGGCGTGCCACCATTTAAATCCAAGGATCATGAAGAAAGGATGCGAGTTGGTTCCTATGATGTAGTTATGTCGTATTAACAATCTTATAAACTTTAACGAGACATTTCTCATATATGATTTTCATTGTGTACACATTTATTTATTGAGAAATATCATTAATATTTGGACCTAGAATAACCATGATAAGGTTTGATCACTAATTAGTTATATGGGTTTGAGATATATAACACAATATAATACATGAAAGATAATATTCGCTTTTAACGACATATCAACATAATTAATGCATGATTCGATTTCTTTTTTATTCTGCATAGATATAGGATTGGGTATAATCGTTGAGCTAAAATAGCTTGGTTCTTGAAATATTGAACACCGATAAATTAAATCGAGTTTGATTTTCAAATCAAGTGGAAGATACTTAAAATAATCTTTCATAGAAACTGATTAAACATTTTGTAAAGCATTTAAAAAATATACAAGTTAAATGGGTAAAAAAATATTTTGGTTGAAGCAGTTTATCAAACATTTGATATGCAATATTTTGGTATTTGAAATACACAAAAAATGCTTCAACAAATGCATCTTAAAAATAGTAGACATAATAAGTAAATGCAATAAATAAATAGAGACGAGTTTTTTTATGGATGTTTGGAGATTAACAACTCATACATCACTCACTCCTTCCCATTAGGAAGAATCCACTACAATACTTTGATTTATGCAATTCATTGTACAAATTCATTTCAACTTAGGACTTATCTCTTGCCTAACTGAAACTTCTAGCACCTATTGATTTTAGGCTGCAACCTCACAATCCACATAATATTTAACGTCACTTATGCCAAGACAACATACACAATTTTTAATGTCTTTGTGTGAAAACTCACTAAACCAAACCTTGAAGCTCAACTCTCATGTATATGTGCGATTGATTGTGTGTGATGATTTAATCCATTACAATGTGTGTATTTCAAAAATGTATCCTCACACTTGAGCTTGCTCTTATTCTAGCTCATTTCTTCATTTAGGTTGCACATGTTTTGAATCTCTTTCAAAAGCTTGTATCTGATCTTCCAGATGTTGTGTTTATATGATTCAATAATTATATATACGTTAGATACAAGAATATGAATGTTTGAAATTTTTTTGTATTGTTTCTGATATTGAAACGATCAATTTTGTCTTGTTGGACATTTTTCCCGAGCCTAACTGATTTTGACGTTTGTGTTCAGTTTTGCTCATATGCTCAACTAAACCTGCTCAACTAGTTACTCAGTTTTGCTCAATTGAACCTGCTCAATTGAGCATTCATTTTTGCTCAACTAAACCAAACTGATGAGGTATACAGTATGTGCAGAACTCTTATCTTCATTATCATTTGTCAGAATATTACTCTGATTCAGACTTTGACCCGTAAATATGATTTGTATATCATCTTTTTATCTTTGTAACACATAGTGAATCGTTTCATTTGGATAATCGAGCTAATCAGGCTGACCAAAATGCCACAACTGCTAATGCTCA
Source organism: Primulina huaijiensis (assembly GCF_012295235.1). NCBI lineage: Eukaryota > Viridiplantae > Streptophyta > Magnoliopsida > Lamiales > Gesneriaceae > Primulina > Primulina huaijiensis. The sequence goes on along the minus strand of NC_133309.1, from coordinate 656,064 downwards.
ACTAATTGTTGTTTTCGTGTAATCAGTTTGGTATTTCAACAATCAGTTTACCTCGATAAAATCTGATTTAGCCTAATTGGCATGAAATACGACTTGTCCCAAATTGAGTTTTCTGTTCAATCGTCTTGATGTCTAGTCATTTGCATCAATGAGCTTGGAGATAACATCAAAATCAAGATTTCTTGTGTTTCTCGACCTAACAAAAGATGTAATTGCTCTTGCGTCATATTGACAAGCTTAAATCGTTCAATCATTCTTGCTTTTCTGTAGGGGATCTTCATGGTGTCAGTCATAGTCCTACGAACAGCGTCGGAGTCAAGAAAATTGGGTCACCTTAGCTAGGATTTTAAACTCTGGAATTCTTTAATGTTTTAAATTGAGCTATACGGACTAATATCTAATTAATATATAATTTTCTAAAATTAATGTATAATTTTTTTAAAAAAATTTGGGTCACCCGAGCCCAGGTGTCATTAATGTGGCTCTACCACTGTTACGGAGCATCTCTCTGTATCTTCAAAATCTCAAATAAATTGTTTTAATTTTTTTGACAACATAAATAACAAAAATTAAGCGAACAAAAATATCATCTAACAAAGACGTTGGTTGCACTTCTCGCTTTTTATCATTTTAGTCATTAGGTATCATATAATATTAACCAAAATATTTTACAATGAATTTGACTTTAATAACTTCCTAAAATTAGATTAATACTCCTAGTTTTCACTTTATCACGGTATAAAAGGGAAAAGAAAATATTTTTCTTCAAATATCAGTCACGTACTCTGTTAGGTGGATGACATGGTTGGCGAAGAAAATTTCAAACAAAACATGCAGCAAATCATTTTTGACTAAGCGGCTGTATTTGGTGGAAAATCTTGTATGGGTTCACACCATGGTTTGTATCTATAAATATGTAGCATACCACTTCATTTAGAGCATCCCAAAATCAAGAGCTTTCAAAGCTTAGTATAATAGAGAGAGCATTTGAGTGTTGAGTGTTCTCTTGTATGAGTTGGAGAAATTATTTTTCTCGGTTATACTCGGGTTGGGAGTGTGAGATATTTAATGTATTGTTGTATACACTTGTTGTAAAATCAGCAGCAGCTCCGTCTACGTAACCTTTATTGGGTGAACCACGTAAATCTTTGTGTTCTTGTTGATTATTTTATTTCGCAATTTTCAGTACTATATTATCATCATGTTCACCATCGTTTCTTTGTAATTACCCAACATTACTCATCTACCATTTAGCAAATCATACAACAAAATGCGCTTTCCGAATCTTTTGTAATTCGCTAACAACATCGCTCCTCGTTAATCGATATTTGGGAAACTCCATTGAACATGTTATTCCAATTTCAAGAAAACAAGTCACACAATTCTTGATTTTAAGTTGCGTGTTGTGATCCGTGTGCTCATTCAGAATGAATAGTACACAATTTACATCTATTGGTTCTGCAAAGCATGGCTAACTATATGGTGTAGGCTGGACTGGCCATTAAGTGCTGCTTCGTCTGTTGGTCTTAAGTTTGTGAACATGTCATCCCTTACTCTGCAAATATAATAGAGAAGATTTCAAGATAACATATGTGTTTACTACACCATAAAGAAAACTGCATTTCCCCAATGCAAAATGTGAAAAAATGGAAAATTTCATACCAGGGGGAATATAGCCAAGGTTCCCTTGATTTCCATTGAGCTGCTGCTTCCATCATGTGGTGAGAATATTTTTTAGACCACTTTTGTCAATTCAAAGTCCTCGACATGGGCAGTCATGTTTTCGTCCAGAAGAATGTTATTGGGCTTCAAATCACCATTAATGATGATGTAATCCATTCCATGATGTAAGTACTCAACCGCGGATGCAACATCAATCACAATATTCAATCTCTGAGCAATTCTTAGATTTCTATTGTTGTGGCTCTGTAGTTCACTCCATTTCGTTTGTAGCCGTTATGCAGATATTTATCCGGGCTCCCATTAGCCAGAAGTTCATAAATCAATGCTATGAACCTAAATCCTTGAAAGTTTGTGCTTTCACATACACTCAATATTTTCAAAAGGTTTCTATGCCTTATTTCTTTTATTGCATTGCATTCTGAGATGAAGCTTTTGCCAGCTCCTTTGACTTTAAGATCGAGAACCTTCACTTCCACCGCCATTTGTTTTTCATCAAGAATTTATCTTTAAACAGATCCAAATCTTCTAGACCAAAGTAAGTTAGTTTCGGAGAATCCATATGTAGCTTTTACAAGATCTGCATAAGATACCCTTAAAAAATGAGTCTGGAAATGATGGCACCGAAGATTGAGGCTCTTGTAAGGATCGTCTTTTATAAACTAATTTGTAGATGCATGTCGAGAGCATAAGGCATATGGCTCCTGCAATCAACACAGAGATCAATATTTTCCAGAGATTTGAGAAGTGTTTCTTCTTGAAATCTGTAGATGGACAAGAAGGAAGCTTTAACAATACAATGCCTGCATATAGATTGGCATTCCCTTTGAGAGAAATCGCACTTCCATTCTTAAACACTCCTTTTGTTGGCACTTCTCTTTGCAGCCTATTGAAGGACATATTCAAACTTAACAGGTTCTGATCAACTAGAGAACTTGGGATGGAACCTGACAAGTTATTCACTGAAAGATCCAATTCTAGCATCATCTCAAAGCAATAAGCACACCAGGTATCTCTCCTTCAAGAGAATTGCTTTCCAGGTGAAGGTGTTCTAGCACAATGCAGCTATCAAAGTTTTTGGTATATGTCCTGATAATCTTTTGTTAGACGAGTTCAAGTCCTTGAGATTGACGAGAGCACCAATTTCCATGGGAATAGAACCCGTAAAAGATTTGTGTGACAAGTTAAAGGAAATCGAAATGACTTACTTAGTTTCACAATGACCACATGGATAGAACCTTTGTGAAGACCGTGAAATAAGGAAGTGCACCAATCTTTGAGGAGATTCATGCAGCCCAAAATACTCTCCATTTGCACTTAAGGAAGCCAAAATCACTCACCATTACAACATGAATCTCAGAGGTATATCTCGAATCAAGAAGAGGCCACGTTCATTTGGGAGAGAAGAGCGTAATCATCCCTTTGACTAAGCAATTAGCAACATTGAGGGAGTGATAAAAGCTTACCTTGTAGCTGACTATCCAAGCCTATATAAGAAGAACCTAGGTGGTAGTAATCCCACCTCACATACTGCAAAATCCCTCCCCGTAACTACAGAAATTCGAAATATAGCTATTGGAAAACAGGGCAAATTCGAAGCATTACAGCAGCCGAGTTCGAAGCTTTGCCGCGACCTTGTTCGAATGGAGTTCTTTTAGCACGTCCTTCTAGCGTTTTAATCCAAATGAAATCAAGTAAGTGCATTTTTGATATTATTATATAAAATGATACACTTATTTTCTTTTTAAGTGAGCATGACATATTTCGAAAATAAATTAAATATGACTTTGAAAATTCGATCGGCATGATATATTTGTTTCCATTTGGTATGAAATCCCTTGAATTATTCATCGTTCGATATCAGTTATAATATTTGAAAGCATGTTGAGTATTTGAAATGCACTGTAATGATTTGATTTAGAAATGGTAAAGGAAATTCGAACTTTGATATGCTTGTTTAGGCCCTGATGCGGTGGGTTATAATACCGTACCTTTGGCCTCGTCCCTTAGGAAGTAACATATATGGGACTGATCAGTAAAAACCATAGAAAATGAAATGATTTTCAGTGTTATATTCGTATTTGTGTTAGTACTTGATTCAACATGCTTAATATTGAAATTTCAATAATTTATTCGTATGTATATCCTCGATATTTGTTATGCACGATCGGCCTCCATTTACTGAGTATTTCCCAAAATACTCACCGTTTACATTCGCACCCAGATAAGAACGAGGAACAAATCGAGAATGAAGAGCAAGATTACTTTNATTCGCACCCATATAAGAACAATAAACAAATCGAGAATAAAGAGCAAGATTACTTTTGGGGATGGTGATGAAGCCAATCCAATTCGAGACCAGTCGAATTTATTCCGTCTTTTAATTTTATTATCATGTATTTCGCTTCCGCATTTTATTTCCATCGCATTGTAATGACGATTACTTGTTATGAAAAAGACTGGTTATTGTGATTTACTACGAGGCTTGTTGTTTTGCAATTATGTGATCGTAAGACAACGTCAGTGTCGACTAACCCCGGTCTCGGTGCGTGACATTTAAGTGGTATCAGAGCCGCCAGATTCATTCAGTTGGGAAAAGAAAAATCGGTCAGATTTTGGCAAAGAGACAATGCAATCACCTTCAGAACGACCAACAAGTAGTATTACAACTTTTTTGTGAGGCATGGTCCGAAACGTGAAATTCATTCATTTAGACCTCCGAAATCGCGTTTTTGCCATTTAAGGAAAGTTTCGTAGAACTCATAACTTTTCATAGAAACATCAGAATTTAATTCCGTCAACTGTTCTGGAATCCTCTCGACGTATTCTTTCTATCCATCGGTCAATATCCAAAATTTCTATTTTTGGAAACTTTCTCAAAAAATCTTGTTCAACGTGTTTCTTGAACTACTTATCGAAATTTTATGGAATTATATTATGAGGACAATTAGTATTTGTCTACATGGTTGGGAATATACATATAAGAGATTTATTGACATAAGCTTTCAATTTAAGATGAAATATTTGACTCGAGAATGATAATTTAATTATGAAAAACAAACATGAGAATATCGGATATAAGAACTATATCATAAGTTTGAGTGAGTCTCATATGAGACCGTCTCACGGATCTTAACCTGTGAGACGGGCCAACCCTCCATATTCACAATAAAAAGTAACACTCTTAGCATAAAAAATAATACTTTTTCGTAGATGACCCAAATAAAAGATCCGTCTCACAAATACGACTCTTGAAACCGTCTCACACAAGTTTTTGCCCATAAGTTTTGGGTATTCCACTATAGAAGTTGATTTTGTGTCAATAATTAACTATGCAAGCATTAAGTTTGGGTTATTAAGAATGCTAAGCGCTAAATTTAAATATATAGGATCTTAGAATATCTTGTGAAACAATATCCTCAGGTTAAGGAATTTATGTTATTTTGGGATAACAAGTAGGCTACGATCTTACGTTAATAAAATAAGTTATGAGATATTGATGGATATCAAAGAAAGTATAGTACAATAAGTTTTGACTTTTATGATACTAAGAATGATCAAAGAGAATGATAATCAATGAAATCCTTTGTGTTAGAGCGTGATATGCTCATGGTTTTGATGAAAGTAAGATTTAGTAAAAAAAAAAATTATTTGAAGTAATGACTAGATTATAATTTTTGAAATTTAAGTCAATAAACTATAGATCGATATTGAGTTAAGTTTCAATATTCTATATGTGTTTTAATTTTTGAGATAGTAATCGGGATAATTTCAAGGTAGAATAAATCAGTATCAATTCGCATATGGTTAGGGTTGACTTGATTCTACTCACTTCGGTCGATTTCGACGCCATCCTAGGGATGAATTGGTTATCTAAGAGCCGTGCAATAGTAGATTGGCAGAGTAANTGTCGAAATCGACCGAAGTGAGTAGAATCAAGTCGGCACTAACCATATGCGAATTGATACTGATTTATTCTACCTTGAAATTATCNTAAATTTACCTAGCAATGGTAAACAAAGTGCAAGAAGTAGATGAGCTGAAGTTGGAAAATATTCCACTAATGCGAAAATTTTCGGACGTTTTTCCAGAAAGGCTTCTTGGAATGGTCTTGGACTGTGAAGTTGATTTTGATATAAATTCGGTACTTGATGAAGCACCAATATCCAATACACTGTACCGGATGGCTCCAGATGAACTCAAGGAGCTAAAAGAACAATTCTAAGAGTTGTAAACAAAAAGCATATTATGTCAAGTGCATCTCATTGGGGAGCTCCAGTCTTATTTGTAAAGAAGAATGATGGAAGTGTTAGATTGTGTATAGATTATAAAGAACTCTATAAGATCGCAATCAAGAATAAATATCTCTTTCCAATTATAGACGATTTCTTTCAACTTAAAGGAGCTACAGTCTTCTCCAAGCTTGACCTGAGGACATGCTATCATCAGCTAAAGGTCAGAGCAGAAGACACCACAATGTTAGCATTCAGAATAAGGTAATGTAAGATCAATATCAGGAATATCATTGGAACTATGAAAATAGAGGCAATTCTAGATTAGCCGAAACATAAGAATGCAACTGGAATTAGAAGCTTCTTTGGATTAGCTGAAATTCGTCGAGGGCTTCTCTTCATTAGTCGTATCACTGACGAGACTCGCAAAAAAAAGAACTATGAATTCAACTGAAGAGAGAGATTGAAAGAGCTTTCAAACATTAAAGGAGAAGTTAGCATCTACACCAATGTTGGTATTATCTACCAAGGACAAGGATTTTACCATCTACAGCGAATCATCAAAGGAAGATTTCAGAGGTGTACTCATGCAAGACAAGCGATTCAACTGAAGCCACATGAGCCAAACTACTCTACTCACGATCTCGAGTTGGCAGCAGTGATATTTGCTTTGAAAATTTGGAGACACTATCTCTACGATGCCAAGTGTGAAATATTCACTCACTGGCCACCAAGTCTCAAATATTTGTTCATTCGAAAAGAATTAAAAATGAGACAAAGACGGTGGATAGAGTTACTCAAGGACTATGACTTGACAATAAGCTACAACGCCAGCAATACAAATAAGGTAGCCGATGCTTGGAGTAAAAAAAAACATGGGTAAGATAACCTAACATTATTCTCCGTGCAACCATGCCTTCAGAAAGCAGTCAAGTTAAATCAGAGTCGAGACACGTCAATAGAGAAGTTCAAATAACAAGGCAAGAAAATAAAGTCGTCAGATTTTCAAGTGGACCCAGACGGAATTCTAGGGATGAGAGGACGATTGTGTGTGCTAGACATCGACAATCTTCGATAAGAAGTAATGTAAAAAGCGCATAAGTCAACATTCTCGATCCATCTTTTCAGTACAAAGATGTATAGGCACTTGAAAAGAAAGTTTCTAGTGAAGCATAATGAAAAGAGATGTCACCGAGTTTATATCTAAGTGACAAGTATGCCAACAAGTAAAGTGTCGTTCATCACTGTGCAGGGAAGAAATAGAGGAGACAGTCATAACTAGGCTAGAACTAATCCAAGAGACAATGGAAAAGTGGCCATCATTAAAGACAGACTCAAGGCTGAATAAGACCAGCAAAAGAGTTAGTCTGATCTTAAAAAGAGACCAATGGAATTCACATTGGGTGAAAAAGCTTATATAAAGGTCTCACTAATGAAAGAATCATTAGATTCAGTAAAGCTGAAAAAGTGAAACCTCGGTAAGTAGGAATATTCGAAATTCTGGAGAGACTGGCACATTGGCTTAAAGAATAGCATTGCCACCAGATATGTCTAGAATCCACAATATATTCCACAAGTCCAAACTAAGGAAATACACATCGAACCCATGCCATGTTATGGAAATTGAACCGCTCATGATCAGAGGTAACATGGGGGAAGAGCTGATATGAAGATGTCTCTATTCATATTGTGTACACCAACGACCGAGTACTGAGACGACGTATCATTCCCTATGTCAAAGTACAATAGTCTAATCATACCGAAAGAAAAGCCACCTGGGAACCCGAAGAGAAAATAAAAGACCAATATCTCTACCTTTTTGAAGGACAAGTTAATCCAAGTTTCGAGGTCGAAACTTACATTAAGGAGGGGAGAATGTGAAGACCGTGCAATATGGAAGTGCACCAATCTTGGAGGAGATTCATGCAGCCCAAAATCACTCTCCATTTGCACTTAAGGAAGCCAAAATCACTCACCATTACAGCATGAATCTCATAGGTATATCTCGAATCAAGAAGAGGCCACGTTCATTTGGGAGAGAAGAGTGTAATCATCCCTTTGACTAAGCAATTAGCAACATTAAGGGAGTGATAAAAACTTACCTTGTAGCTGACTATCCAAGCCTATATAAGAAGAACCTAGGTGGTAGTAATACCACCTCACATACTGTAAAATCCCTCCCCGTAACTACAGAAATTCGAAATATAGCTACTGGAAAACATGTCAAATTCGAAGCATTACAGCAGCCGAGTTCGAAGCTTTGCCGCGACCTTGTTCGAACGGAGTTCTTTTAGCACGTCCTTCTAGCGTTTTAATCCAAACGAAATCATGTAAGTGGGTTTTTGATATTATTATATAAAATGGCACACTTATTTTCTTTTAAAGTGAGCATGACATATTTCGAAAATAAATTAAATATGACTCTGAAAATTCGATCGGCATGATATATACGTTTCCATTTGGTATGAAATCCCCTGAATTATTCGTCGTTCGATATCAGTTATAATATTTGAAAGCATGTTGAGTATTTGAAATGCACTGTAATGATTTGATTTAGAAATGATAAAGAAAATTCGAACTTTGATATGCTTTGTTTAGGCCCTGATGCGGTGGGTTATAATAACCGTTCCTTTGGCCTCGCCCCTTAGAGGAGTAACATATAGGGGACTGATCAGTAAAAACCATAAAAAATGAGATGATTTTCAGTGCAATATTCGTATTTGTGTTAGTACTTGATTCAACATGCTTAATATTGAAATGTAGATAATTTATTTGTTTGTATATCCTCGATATTTGTTATGCACGATCGGCCCCCATTTACTGAGTATTTCCCAAAATACTCACACCTTACATTCCCACCCAGATAAGAACGAGGAACAAATCGAGAATGAAGAGCAAGATTACTTTTGGGATGGTGATGAAGTCAATCCAATTCGAGACCAGTCGAATTTATTCCGTCTTTTAATTTTATTATCATGTATTTTGCTTCCGCATTTTATTTCCATCGCATTGTAAAGACGGTTACTTGTTATGAAAAAGACTGGTTATTGCGATTTACTACGATGCTTGTTGTTTTGCAATTATGTGATTGTGAGACAACGTCGATGTTGACTAACCCCGGTCTCGGGGCGTGACAACCTTCAAGAAAGTTTTCTTCAAGTACCAGCCGAAATTGGCTATGTAGTTTGGCAATGAACCAATAAAAAGATTTATGAAGATTGAAAGAGCGTTGAGGTTAGTACAATTTGTCAAATACGAGACACAGTTAACATCTTTCTCCAAACTATTGGATGATAAATCATTCAAGTGATGACAGCATGTTGAAATCTATGATCAATTCCCCCGAAAATTTATTTGAAAACAAATATATTGTTTCAAGCAAAGAAGCATTTGAGACTGAAAATGGGATATGCCCATAAAAATCCTCGTTTCCTAGATCAAGAACCGTTGGTTCTAGGAGGGTTAAGCCAATGTTAGTAGGTAGTAATCCTTGGAGTAGATTGGATCTCATTGCAAAAACTGACTGTTTGCACAATATTGATATTTGTGGGCATGCCAGGTGCGAAGATGAACCGATTTATGTGAAAATGATAAAAATCTAACTTCTAAATATTCAAGCGACGTGAATTCTAAATTCGACCGTCAGTTATAGTCTCCTAAAAAAAATGCAATGCCAAAATAAAGAAAACTANTGTAATGCCAAAATAAATAAAACTATTGGAAATTGATGCAGATAAACCCCTGACATGATTTTGAATTTACAAAACTATAGGAATTCATCAAAACTTGAAAAATATAAGAACTTATTGCTGAAATATATAACGAGAAGACGTAAAATGCTAGAAATATATTGGAAAGCTTGAAAAACTATTGCTTGAAGATTGGAAATTTAGCAGAGAGCTTTTTGCAGAATATTTGCCTGTGTAGCGAGTTGTGTGTGTCCTTGTCTCAGTGTTTGTCGATCTCTTTTCTTCCTAGCAAATGGCTGGTTTCCTCCACTCCCCCATCATCCATGTTCCCCGCTTTTCACGCCACGATCTCAACCTCCCCTCCTATGATCTTTTCCCTTTTCAGCGCTTTATGATCAGTTTTTGAAAATTAATCCGCTGCACTTGATGAGCTTCTAATTAACTTTTAATTGAATTTGGCTTCTAATTAAATAATTAAATTGGGCTTCTAATTAAATTATTTTGGCCCAAAAAATTGTCCCCTGCAAGCATTTGCCCATTGGGCCAAAATGCTTGTATATGAGCCCAATTTTAATCCACTTCGTAACAGCCCCAATTAATTTTTGTGAATTGGGACACTTTTTATGGGCCAAGAATGTACGTAGCTCATTTCCCCACTCTTTTATTTCAAATTTCAAATGCCGCTCTCTCATCACTCCAGGACCTTCTCCTTTCTCTCTCATCCTCCTCATTAGATCCCCTTTTCACAGAACAATGGTATGCCCTTTAGAGTGCTGTTAAATTTCTCCAAGGATGTGTTTTTCTCTTTCACCAGTATCCTCATTTCTTCTTCAGGGTCAATCTTTGATTGAGCAAGGCGACGTTCTCATGGACTCGATTCCAAGAAGTCTTCTCTCAAGAAACATTTGAAGTCATCGATATCTTGGGAAGAAAAGTTTGCCGTAGATTCACTTTTAGAATCCTGCTATGAGTTATTATCAGTCTTTGGAATAATTGTTGCCCTTGAACTAACATCTTGTTATTCAACGGTGTTTTTGCAGCCTTTGGTGTATGTCTCGTTTATTTGATTCCCGTTGTAGTGGAAGACTCTTCGTAATATTCTAGAGTAGAGCGCCATCCATTTATCACAGAGTTTGAGTATATCCACAAGCTTGTCCTTTGAGCTTCCAGAATCCGAAAATTGATTTTCTTTTTTCGTTCAACTATACTAAGTACCAATTCCCTTCTGGTAAATCGGCAGGCCAGTACAGGTAAGGGATTGAACCTGCCAGCACGTTATTTGGGAGACAGACTCCTGGTGTGTATCCATCCAGGAACAAAAATATTTTCTCATCAGTCCAGAAGAAACCAATTTCAGCCGGAGAAGACGGTGGCTGCGCTAGAGGACACATGGGAATCCAAATAATGATAATTTCTTATTTCCTTGGTTAGAGTTTCATTTCATTCTTCCCGCTTTGCATGATTAATCTTGAAATGTGCGAAGTCTTGAGGTATGCGAGAATTATTGTACAAAGGGTCTTGTTTTGCCTTGACTCTTCTCCGAGAATTGTAGGATAGATGATTGTGCTTATTTGTACGGCTCATTTGAGTTGTCCCTCTTTACTCATTTATGCGGTAATTTTGCAGGAGTTACGAATTTGGGGGCTGCTTGGCCATACACTAGCCTCTGTCTTGTGGGTGTGATAAGGTTATCATTGCTTGGCTATATTGTGTGCATCAGCGGAGACCGACATCTTGCATAATATATGTTTGCAGTGATTTTTAATCCAGACCCATCTACTGGCTCTACATTTACCTACGGTGCCATTTTCACATGCGGTGAAACGAATAGATGTGTAGTCTCTTGTTGAATATGCGGTTCGCATGTTTGCTCTTCACATGTAATACTAGATTGAGAATTGGCCATGGGTTGGCCTTAGTTCTTCGGTGAATTCGACACTTAAGCCTTGGTGTCATTTGGAGCTTCCTGAACCACATGTACCTTTCAACTCTTATGTGTCCTTACGTGCTCTTACATGTTACATCCACTCAAGACGACTCCCTCGTCCCTAGCATTATGCATTGCACTCAAGTCGGGCCCCTTTCCCGCATACATGTATATGCATTTGCACTTTAGTCGGACCCCTTTCCCGCATGTATATGCATTTGCACTTCAGTCGGACCCCTTTCCCGCATACACGTTTACCTCTTGTTCTTGCATGCGGTGACTCCGCTTTATATTTGTTGATTGTTGGTTTGGTGTTGTGGTTGTTGAATTATGGATGTTAGATGAAAAGGTGTTGAATTTGATGCTGGATGTTGGTTGGGGAAGAAGTTTTCTGTTCATTCTTATATTCCGATCCTAATAATCCCCTTCATTTCGATAAACCAATATGTTGGCTTAGAACTCCCCGCTCGCATTCATTTCCTCCCCTGATTCCCTATCGAAGCAAAATGAATCCAATATGATAAAAGTGGCCTCCTGGCCAACTTGAATTGATCGTTTTTGTTTTTTGAATCATAACCAACAAATATTTACATTAGTGGCCCTAAGGCCTACTTCAAATAATTTCTTACAACATGAAGCTAAAACATATAAAAATGGCTAGTTAGCCTATTTTTCTTCCAAAGTTAACTTCTGGGTCCTCTTGGGTTTCGCATAACTCCCTTGTTTTCTTCAGTTCTTCCTTTATTACTCGTTGTCCGCTCGGTGAGCTCAACTCCTCGCTCGCTATGTTTCTTTCCTGCCGTATTCTAAGTGGCCTCAAGGCCTACTTCATGGGTCTGTCACTGCACATGCAAACAACCAATTTATATAATGGCGGTACGGTCTACTTCATCATGATTTCTCGTACCATAAAAACATTGGAAATATCGACCGAATTCATATATAATAAGTGGCCATAAGGCCGACTCCCTAGTGAAACAAACGGTCTTCAAAATAATGAAAGTGGCTTACTGTCCCACTTTCTCAGATCAATTTTATTGTTGAATCATAAACAACAGATATTTATTTCAGTGGCCCTAAGGCCTACCTCACATGACATCTTGAAATAAAGAAATAAATATATACAAAAGTAGCCCCGAAGGCCAACTCCCCACTGAAGAAGGCCAACTTCCTACTGAATATCAGCCNCATTCATTTCCTCCCCTGATTCCCTATCGAAGCAAAATGAATCCAATATGATAAAAGTGGCCTCCTGGCCAACTTGAATTGATCGTTTTTGTTTTTTGAATCATAACCAACAAATATTTACATTAGTGGCCCTAAGGCCTACTTCAAATAATTTCTTACAACATGAAGCTAAAACATATAAAAATGGCTAGTTAGCCTATTTTTCTTCCAAAGTTAACTTCTGGGTCCTCTTGGGTTTCGCATAACTCCCTTGTTTTCTTCAGTTCTTCCTTTATTACTCGTTGTCCGCTCGGTGAGCTCAACTCCTCGCTCGCTATGTTTCTTTCCTGCCGTATTCTAAGTGGCCTCAAGGCCTACTTCATGGGTCTGTCACTGCACATGCAAACAACCAATTTATATAATGGCGGTACGGTCTACTTCATCATGATTTCTCGTACCATAAAAACATTGGAAATATCGACCGAATTCATATATAATAAGTGGCCATAAGGCCGACTCCCTAGTGAAACAAACGGTCTTCAAAATAATGAAAGTGGCTTACTGTCCCACTTTCTCAGATCAATTTTATTGTTGAATCATAAACAACAGATATTTATTTCAGTGGCCCTAAGGCCTACCTCACATGACATCTTGAAATAAAGAACTAAATATATACAAAAGTAGCCCCGAAGGCCAACTCCCCACTGAAGAAGGCCAACTTCCCACTGAATATCAGCCGTCGTGTTTGCTTCACTCGCTAGCTTTTTCTACTTCTCTTCCCTAATACTTGGAAAATATGGCTTGAGATAATTGTCATTTATGCATCTTTTGTGTGGATGACCATCTAAACTTGACAGCCAATATGCATTTCCTTCTAACACATTATGTACTTTGAATGGTCCCTCCCAATTGGGAGACCATTTGCCCAGCTCCCTATCCTTCGTTCCTAAAGGCAATATAGCCTTCCACACTACTTCCCCTTCATGGAAGCTTTTCTTGACAACTCTTTTGTTGTAAATTCTTGCAACTTTCTGTTTCTGTAATAGCAGAGCATTGTACGCTTGGATTCTCAGCTCATCCAGTTCTTCTAACTCCATGATCATTGCTTCATTATAATGTTCAAGGGAGAGTTCATTTTGCCTTGCTACTGTCATTGATGGCACCATAATCTCCGATGGGAGCACTGCATCATGGCCAAAGGTAAGGGAGAAAGGGCTCAATCCAGTGGCAATCCTCTTGGATGTTCTATACGCCCACAAAGTTTCTGATAATAGCATTGGCCAATCTCTGCGATTCTCCTCCATCATCTTTTGTATAATATTTATCAACACTTTATTTGTTGCTTCGGCTTGCCCGTTGGACTGTGGGTAGTGAGGGGACGAGTTTATCAATTTGATTCAATAGTCTTCTGCAAAGTCCCTCATATCTGAGCCCGTGAACATAGTTNTACTGAATATCAGCCTTCGTGTTTGCTTCACTCACTAACTTTTTCTACTTCTCTTCCCTAATACTTGGAAAATACGGCTTGAGATAATTGTCATTTATGCATCTTTTGTGTGGATGACCATCTAAACTTGACTGTCAATATGCATTTCCGTCTAACACATTATGTACTTTGAATGGTCCCTCCCAATTGGGAGACCATTTGCCCAGCTCCCTATCCTTCGTTCCTAAAGGCAATATAGCCTTCCACACTACTTCCCCTTCATGGAAGCTTTTCTTGTTAACTCTTTTGTTGTAAATTCTTGCAACTTTCTGTTTCTGTAATAGCAGAGCATTGTACGCTTGGATTCTCAGCTCATCTAGTTTTTCTAACTCCATGATCATTCCTTCATTATAATGTTCAAGGGAGAGTTCATTTTGCCTTGCCACTGGCATTGATGGCACCATAATCTCCGATGGGAGCACTGCATCATGGCCAAAGGCAAGGGAGAAAGGGCTCAATCCAGTGGCAATCCTCTTGGATGTTCTATACGCCCACAAAGTTTTTGATAATAGCATTGGCCAATCTCTGGGATTCTCCTCCATCATCTTTTGTAGAATATTTATCAACACTTTATTTGACGCTTCGGCTTGCCCGTTGGACTGTGGGTAGTGAGGGGACGAGTTTATCAATTTGATTCCATAGTCTTCTGCAAAGTCCCTCATATCTGAGCCCGTGAACATAGTTTCCTGATCCGTGGTTAGCGACTCTGGGATTCCAAACCTATGAATAATATTATCTTTCACAAAGTTAATGACATCCCCTTGTTCCTCTTTCCTCAAAGGCAATTTTACTACCCATTTGGTGAAAAAATCTGTGGCCACAAGGATGAACGAGTTGCCTTTAGATGATGCGGGGTAGATTTTCCCTATTAAGTCCATGGCCCAACCCTTGAACGGCCATGGTTTGACAACGCTGTGGAGCTCGTCCGCCAAAATTATTTGGATGTTCCTGTGTTTCTGACATGGCTGACATCCCTTAGTATATTTGATGCAATCTTTCAGGATGGATGGCCAATAGTAGTCATACCTCCTTATCAACCATCTCATCTTTATTCCAGATTGATGGGCTCAACACACTCCCTCGTGAAATTGCTTCATGATCTCCAATGCCTCTCGGAAACCTATGCATCTGAGGAGCAAACCATCTAAACCTTTCCTGTACAAATCTCCCTCCACTAAAACGTAATTAAGAGCTCTCATTTTTAAACCATGTGGAATATCTCTCCCGGTTGATTCTAGCACGTTTCATGTCATCCCCCCAGTTACCAGCTAAGTTTATATCCAAGTTGAGCGTGTCTACCTGAATCCCTCTTTGATGAATTGAAGGGAGGTTTTTATTCTGAATCAACACTAGTCTGTGTGTAAGTTCTGGAGACATCTTCAATCCTGAAGCAACTTGTGCCAATTCGCCTGTCTCCCAATTTTCTTGTCTTGGGACGTGTAGTAACGACACTTCTTCAAAATCATCTAGGAGTTGGGATGCCGCGGTATAATATGGAGCCAATGACAAACTTGTGCATTTGAACTCCCCTGATAGCTGTTTGAGTACCAGCTGAGAATCCCCTGATATTAACAATTCTTTCGCCCCTAAATCTTTCAGAATTTCCAATCCTATTACCAATGCTTCGTATTCCGCCTGATTGTTGGTGCATGGAAAATCCAAATTAAAAAATAGAGCGATTTTCACACCTCTTGGGGATGTGATCACAATACTAGCTCTAGCTGTTGTTTCTATATTTGATCCATCGAACTTCAACTCCCACGGTCAAACTCCCACTCCACAAACTGGAAAACCAACCTGCTCTCCAATAAACTCATCAAGTGAAGGATGGTCAACTAAAAAATTGGCCATAGCTTGGCCTTTTACTGATTTTTGGGGGTAGTAGGTCAATGTAAACTCGGTCAATGCTAAAGACCATTTACCAATCCGCCCGGAGAGGATGGGTCTATTGAGCATATATTTAATCAAATCGGTTTTAGCTACCACAAACACTCTTGATTGAATCAAATAATGTCTTAACATAGTACAAGCATAATACAGTGTTAATCACAACTTCTCAATTACAGAGTATTTCACCTCTACTGGAGTAAGGAATCTACTCAAATAATAGATGGCTTGTTCATTTCTTTCATGATTATTTTGAACTAGTAGACATCCAATTGATTCATGAGTAGCAGAGATGTATAATTTAAGGGGCATTCCATACCTGGGAGGCATCAGAACAGGCGGGTTAGATACATAACTCTTGATCACATCAAACTCTTGCTGATGTGAATCTTCCCATTTGAACTCCCCGCTGTCTTTGAGCTTCAACAATTGTGAAAACTCTTTCGTATTCCCTGCGAGGTTAGAAATAAAACGACTCAAGTAATTCACTTGCCCAAAGAAACGTTGTAACTCCTTCTTGTTCTTAGGCGGATTTGCCTCCATGATAGCCTTTGCTTTGTTTTTATCCACCTCGACTCCCCTTTGATGCAACAGAAATCCCAAAAATTTTCCTGCTTTTACGCCAAAGACACATTTCAATGGATTTAACTTCAACTCATGTTGTCTCATTCTTTATAAACTCTTCCTCAAGTGTTAACTGTGATCAGCAGCTTGTTTAGACTTCACAACGATATCATCTATGTATACTTCAATATGATGCCCTATCATGTCATGAAAGATCGAGTTCATAGCTCTTTGATACGTGGCTCCCGCGTTCTTTAGCCCGAATGGCATAACAAGCCATTCAAACATACCAACAGCTCCCAGGCATCTGAATGCTGTTTTGTGAGTGTCAGTCTCTGCTATTTTGATCTGGTTGTAGCCCGAGAACCCGTCCATAAAGAATAACAATTTATGCCTAGCCACTGAATCAATCAACATATCAGGTATTAGCATCACATATACGTCTTTGGGATTTGCACAGTTCAAGTCTCGGAAGTCGATGCATATTCTGACCTTGCCATTCTTTTTCATGACTGGCACAATATTCGAAAGTCAATCGGTATATCTGATTGGTTTTATAAACTTGACCTTTAACAATTTCTCAACTTCTTCTTTCACTTTCAATTCAACTTCTTTTGACATGCGACGAGACGGCTGTTGAAATGATTTGAAACCTTCTTTGAGTGGAAGTCAGTGTTCGACCAATTTTCGGTCCAACCCTGGCATGTCATCATAACTCCATGCAAAACAATCTTTGTATTCCTTCAACGTACTGATCAAATCTTGCTTCAACTGTTCTTCCAGTAGCTTACTCACATACACCACTTTTGGATTCTCAAGCTCCCCCAAGTTAATCTCTTCCAATGGGTCCTGTACTTCATGTTGGCCATCCTCCATTTGAGATGGCTCCATCAATAATTCATCAACTTGAAGTTCATCTTCGTATTCCTCTTCTTGGACGACCTCAGTTCCATAGGTGTCCCATGGTTCCTCCTCTTCTAATTTGTTCAGTACATGCTGCACATGTGCCTTCCATATAGAGGTTGCAGCTGCCTCTTTTCCTTTTTGGTTCAAATCAATCATCAATCTCCTCAATCAGCGGTTGAATTATCGACCTAGGCGACACGATAACAGTAGGCTTGAGGATTCTTTCCAACACCGAGCTTGGAGTCGGTGTTTGCATGAACAATGGATTTTCTTTCTTGCTATTGCTGCGAATTTTGATAGGCCCAAAATCCTCATTGTAATATCTGGCTTCCACTGCACTTGCACTTGTTTGGAACGGCTGTCCATCCGCTTCTACAACCTCCACATCATCCTCTTTCCAAAATAACAACAGTTGGTGCATTGAGGATGGGATGCACTGGTTTGCATGGATCCAATCTCTGCCTAACAACGCTTGGAAGTTGGTGGAGGAGTTATACGCCTTTCGAACGCTATAAACATTCAACGATGTCTTTCTAATGATCTATAATCCTAGTCTCCCTCCCGAGTTGTAGAATTAATCAAACAACACACAATTTATGGCCAGTAAATTGCAGTAAATCAAAATGAAGAAACATAATTAAACGACAAGAAATCCAATCATATAAATAACCAAGTCAAATCATCGTATCCACAAAGCTATGTCATTCTCTAGACTGGAAAATTAGTTCATGATGAAATCTAAATACAAACAATGCATGTTCAAAGATTCAGACATCGAAATATGCGAAAATACAAAAGCAAATGAATAAAAGACAAATCCGAAGTGTCGTCTCTATGTCCAGATCCGTCGTTCTTCGTATTTGTGATCGATCTTTGCGCTCCAGATCTTCGTCTCTTGTTCGCTCTCCCTCTCCAGTGTATTTCTTTTCCTCAAAATGGTGATTTTTTTGTGTCTTTCTTTCCCCCAAGGCGGCTCTCCCTTTCTGACCTAGCGGCGCGCGTTTTATAAAGTTTTCTGGAACACCGTACACGCGGTGGCGCGAGAAGTCGTGCGGCTGCGCGCACGCTCCTGTCTTGGTTGTGTGTCTGTGCGCGCGCGGCTGCGCACGCGCCTCTGGCCTTCGTGCTGTATCTATGCGCGCGCGGCTGCGCGTGATGTCGCGCGGTCACGCGCGAGCTTCTGGTTTTTCGTCTATGCTCCTTTGCGCGCGGCTGCGCGTGAAGTGGCGCGACCTCACGCCTCGCTAAATTTATACGCCTTCCGAACGCTATAAACATTCAACGATGTATTTCTAATGATCTATAATCCTAGTCCCCCTCCCGAGTTGTAGAATTAATCAAACAACACACAATTTATGGCAAGTAAATTGCAGTAAATCAAAACGAAGAAACACAATTGAACGACAAGGAATTCAATCATATAAATAACCAAGTCAATTAATCGTATCCACAAAGTTATGTCATTATCTAGACTTGAAAATTAGTTCATGACGAAATCTAAATACAAACAATGTATGTTCAAAAATTCAGACATCGAAATATGCGAAAATACAAAAGCAAAAGAATAAAAGACAAATCCGAAGTGTCGTCTCTGTCTCCAGATCCGTCGTTCTTCGTATTTGTGATCGATCTTTGCGCTCCAGATCTTCGTCTCTTGTTCGCTTTCTCTCTCCAGCGTATTTTTTTTCCCTCAAAATGGCGATTCTCTCGTGTCTTTCTTTCCCCCAAGGCGTCTCTCCCTTTCTGACCTAGCGGCGCGCGTTTTATAAAGTTTTCTGGAACGCCGTACGCGCGGTGGCACGAGAAAGCACGCGGCCGCGCGCACGCTCTTGCCTTGGTTGCGTGTCTGTGCGTGCGTGGCTGCGCGCGCGCCTCTGGCCTTCATGCTGTATCTATGCGCGCGCGGCTGCGCGTGATGTCGCACGCGAGCTTCTGGTTTCTCACCTATGCTCCTTTGCGCGCGGCTGCGCGTGAAGTGGCGCGACCTCGCGCGCACTTCTGTCCAATACCATGCTCTCGGTTATTCTTCATGGTGCACGGCTCTGTTTTCTTGCATTTAATTGGCTTCGTGTGCACTTTTTATCTATTCCTGCAATGACATCAAAAACAAACCAAAAACGCATAATTATGTTCGAAACAAGCATAATTTCAAAATGGATTCTTATATAAATTAAGTGCAAATCTTGCACTTATCAGGAGTTCACCACAAAAAACGCACATAAAGACGACATGCTCCCTAAAGTGACATCAGCGGGGAATACTCCAATGGTCTTGGTGGTTTCTCCGGTAAACGCAGCAACAGAATCCTCATTAGGGATCAAATCTTCTTCAGTTTTGCCCAGCTTTCTCAACATCCTTACTGGAAGAACATTCACAGCTGAGCCATTGTCAATCAAGACCCTAGACACTGGTTTCCCATTGACATGGGCCTTGATGTACAACGGCCTGATGTGCTTGGTCATGGCCGGTGTAGGCTTCTCAAGTATCACCTGTTGGGGCTTATTTGGGTGGCCATCTTTGATAATCACTCTTGAACTCCCTTCAGGGAGTTTATTTGCGTGTTCTTCCTTTTGCACCGAGTCCTTGGGCATCAACTCCCCGTTCTCTTCTTCTATCATTTTAAACCTCTCTGGTAATATCACCACTCCTGTAGCACAATCCACAGTGATGTGAAACTCTCCAACGCAAAAATTATTTGTTTTTCTTATTTGATCATCCTCTTCGCTCAACAAATCATCATCATCTTCCACAAACTAATCCTCAGTAACCGATCTTCCAAACTTGAATTTACTCCCCACTGGCTCACTAGAGACTGGAACATCAATTGTGGGTTCATTTCTCAACTTAGCGGACTCATCTCTTCTTGCAATAGCTCTTTCTCTCAACAACCGTCTCTTTTGAGTCCTAGTCGGTGGCCTAGGGAACTTTTTGTGTTGGGTCACTCTCCAAGACTCACTGAACTCCCCTCTAGCTGGAAGGACGTATCTGGGCTTTGCTCTCCTGCTCTCAAGCATTTTTTCTTTTGAGATTTCATATGCACGCCGCTCTCTGCCTTGATCAGCTGATATTTTCTTGGTTTCCACCCCTCGTGACTCAACTTCATATGCATTTCTCCTGTCTGAATACCTTTGGTGCTGATCACGAGATGATTCCCCTCTGAACTTTTGATTCTCACGCACTGATCTTTCAAGGAAATATTGGTTCCTCGGCCTAGAGGCCGCGGATTCGCCAAAATTCCTAGTTAAACGCTGCTGAAATGTTCTTACTCGATCGGTATTATACCTTTCAGTAACTTCATACATTTGACCCTTTGGGATCCAACATTTCTTGATTATTCGCTCTTTCACTGCAAAGGATCGGCTTCTTTTCTCATTGAGGAGATCCCTCAAATCTGTCCCATTCACATTGACCAAAGCTACTGGGGGAAAATGATCATCATCCACCGCCATAGACTCCCTTGTTAATCCTGTCCTGCAAAATGTTCTTGAACGCCCAACAAGATTTAGTAGCATGATTGTAGGAGTTGCGATACTTACAATACTCTCGTCCTTTCAGCTCTTCTGTGGGTGGAATCCTGTGATCAGGTGGAAAGGTGATGAATTTTTCTTTTACCAAGAAATCAAAAACTTCCTCGGTCTTTGACACATCAAATGTATATTGTATGTCTTTGGGGAGTTGGGAGCTGTTCTTTTTTTCAAGTTCTGCTGGCTTCTTTTTTAGTAGGAGAATTGTGCAAGAACCAGCTGATCGAATTTCTGCCAATGCCACATCTTCCACCTCCTGATAATAAGACCCCATAGCAGTTTTCTTCTTGTATGACTCTTCCCGCAATAGTTCTTCGTATTCAGCAACTTTGGCAGCAAGTTCAAAGAAATCCCTGAACTCCATACCTTGGAACTTCTTCCTCAATTCAAAATCCAGCCCCTTTTGTGCCATCTTCACGAACTCGATCTCCGGTAGGAACACCTTGCACCTATTCTTCATCTTTTTGAACTTGTCGATAAAAGACTCTACAGATTCTCTTTTCTTTTGGGTAACTCTGGATAAATCGGCAATACACACTTCTAGCTCTGTTCTATAGAATTGAATGTGAAATTTTCTTTCCATCTCTTGCCAACTCATCGCTGAATTTCTGGGGAGTGAGGCATACCAAGCAAATGCAGGCCCAGTGAGGGAATTCGGGAATAGCCGCAACTTTAGATTGTTGAAGTGCTCCAAGTTGGCTAATTCTCTGCACTGAATGGTGAATCTGGCTATATGTTCCATGCTCGATTGGCCGTCCTCCCCACAAAATAGGTTGAAATCATGAACTCTATAACCCCTTGGATATGGGTTATTCACGTCTATGTATTCTGGATAGGGTTTGTGGAATTCTGGACGGCCTATCTGCCTCAAGGCCGGCCCATATAGCTCTTGAACAGCCTCTCTCACCATTTCTGGATCAACCACGTGAATGTTCCGAGCTGGGAGTGAGTGATGGTAGTGATTTGCCCCCCGAGCTTGAAACCCTGCATTTAAACCAATATTACCTCCTGAGAAGCCCCCATCCACTCCTTGATAATCCATGTGCGATATGTCATCATAAGCTTCTGGTTGGTATAGAGGATTTGTCACGCTGTACACTTGAGTAACTGGTTGTTTCGAGCTCCCCACTCCATGAGCACGTGGATATGGCTGGGATCTTCCTCCTAAGGTTTCTTCTCTCTTGTGAGGTGGTGTATATCTTCTTTCTAGATGATTTGGGAGAGTAAACTCTGGGCGACGGGGATCACCGGCCCTTGAGTTTCATACTCCCTGATCAGATTCATGAACTTGGTTGCTTCCCTGATCAGCCTCTTTGACAGTGGTATTTTGCTTTCCTCGAAGAGACTGACTCGGTTTACACAAAATTGTCTTCAAACAGTCGGCCATTGCCTTAGACAAGGCCAGTGAGATCTCCTCAATCTTTATAGCAGTCAATTCTTCCATCACCCTGTTCGAGACTTGATCGTACGTAGTAGGAATCTGCAGATCTACTTCTTCAGCATGTGGTTCAACAGTAGGTTGCTCTGGCTGTAAAACCTGAGTTCCCTCTTGATTAGCCAGAGACTCCCCGCTCTCCTGACTGACGTTTTCTTTTCTTCTTGGCGGCATAGTGAGGTCCCATTGGACGTGCCAAAAATATGTTTGCACAATATTTGATTTGCGGGCGTGCCAGGTGCGAAAATGCACCGTTTTATGTGAAAATGATAAAATCTAACTTCTAAATATTCAAGCGACGTGAATTCTAAATTCGACCGTCAGTTATAGTCTCCTAAAACAAATGCAATGCCAAAATAAAGAAAACTAATGTGAATCGATGCAAATAAACCATCTGACATGATTTTGAATTTACAAAACTGTAGGAGTTCATCAAAGACATGAAAAATATAATAACTTGCTGCTGAAATCTAAAATGAGAAGACGTAAAATGCTAGAAATATACTGGAAAGCTTAAAAACTAATGCTTGAAGATTGAATTTTTAGCAGAGAGTATTTTGCATATTTTGCCTGAGTTGAGTTGTGTGTTTTCTGTGTGCCGATGTCTTTTTCTTCCCAGCGCTGTACCGTTTCTCTCCACTCCCCCATGAGCCCATGATCTTTCCCACTACCTACGCACGATCTCCATTTCTTTCCTCCCACGTTGTGATCGGTTTGAATTGATAATAGGTAATCTGTTATGGGCTTATATAATTTAATTAGGCTTCAACATTAAATTGAGCTTCCATAATTAATTATTTTTATACCAAACACATTCAAACAACCTTTTAATCAAATCTAGAAATGCATTATCTTCAATTTTCTCACCCAGTATCAAAAGCAACTTATCAATATGGCCAGAACTAAATAATTCACGAGCAAATTTAACAATAAATCACCAACTTGGGTTCTCCACCGAATTCTTTAAATACCGAATCGATGTGTGGCGGCCCAAGTGCTCGCTTGTCATAGCAAAAGGTTGCAAACCTGTTATCATAAATAACTTCAAGCTTAATTCACAACCTAACCCGATCATTTTTTTCGGGCCACTTATCGGGTCTAACTCGATTTGACCCGAACTCGAAAACCTCAAACTCAAACCAAATTTTTTTTCGGGTTGATGGGTCGTGTCTGATTTTGACACTCCTAAGCCTAAGCCTCAACAGCCTTTGCTTTGTCAAAAATATAATCTACACCACAACTCTTACGTATAATATTACAAACATCTCTAGCTTAAGTCATAATCTGCATCTGCGCTTGCTAATTGTCATATAGATTTATATTTTAGGCCTAAAGGTCTAGCAAGTTAGATTCTAAAACCTTTTATGTCAATCACTTATTTTCATGTCTACCGATGGATAGATCTCTTTCAATGAAAAAGAAATTGGATAAGATCTAATTACAAATTTTAATTGCATTACTAATTTTTAAAAAATTATAAATTTATTTTATTTCAATTTTTTTTATTACGATAATTACTTTTTCTTCATACTTAACATTGATATAATTTGTTTCCCATTTTTTTATTTCTTTAACATTTGTACTTGAATAGATTAATTTTGATTAATACCTTTAAAACTAGCCACATATGTTGTTAACAATGTCAATTAAATAAAAAGGAATTTTGGTTTAGATTTAATTATTTTTATGTATTTAACAATAAATAAAGTTTAAAAAAATACATATACAAATGTAGACGCATGTTTCATTGCTTGAAAAAAAAAGTAACGGTAATACGCTGCACTGCATGTCTGGGTAAACACCTCAAGAATGGAGGTGACCATATCTAATTTATTAATTAAGCAACCTAGTAGATTCTTGGAGTATTTTTTATTATTATTATAACTGAATATTGTAAGTAGTGCAGAAAATCAATTTCAAAATTCCAAAGTATCAAAATTCAAAAAATTCGAAATCTAAAAAAATCATAAATATACATCATAAATCTATGGCTTTTCAAAATTTTGGTTTTGATTCAAATTGTAAAAATCGACTTAATTAAAAATAAAGAAAATATTTGCCAAATGGAAAGAAAAAATTCCATAATCTATGTAGAGTAGTTGGCACTTGGCACGACTGAAGTAATATTATAAGAGTGATGTGACATGTACATCAATATTTGTACATCACAAAAAATTCAGTTTGTCAAAATATCGCGATATAATGATTGTAAATATCGATATAACGCTATATTGGATGTATCTTTATCGTTATTCGTGTTATAATATTGTCTCGTTTTACCATATATATTTGTTTGAAAAAGTTTTATTATATAAATTTTTGAAAAGTTTTATTATATAAATTATAATAATATTATAACAGTATTCGGCATGCCATATCAATTATATATCTTGAGAATAATTCTGATATGTCGAAATAGAAATTGAGTGTATTGTCCTGAAAATATATCGGCTAAATTAGTATTTTTTTTTTTATTACGGAACTTAAGAAGGAAAAAAAAGAAAAGATTTCTTCGTAATTTAGGAATGAACAAGGAATTTAGGATCTAATCCAATTATAAGCCGATTGAATTGAGTTAAAAACAAATATATACGACTTTATAATCAAGCATTCTTTGAATAACTTGCACTAAAATTAAAGATATCACCAATTGGCTAATTAAGGTAAATAAGGTAATTAATAATTTATATCCCTTGATAGAGTTAAAAAATCATTAACCTTTTTTTTTTGTGATAAGAAATTTTGAAAATAGGTTTGTTTTTTTTTTTAAAAAAAAAAAAATAAAGATTGCTCAAGCAATAAATATATTTTGATGGCAAAAACTTGTGTGAGACGGTCTCACGAATCGTATTTTGTGAGAAGGATCTCTTATTTGGGTTATCAATGAAAAAATATTACTTTTTATGTTAAGAGTATTATTTTTTATTGTGAATATCAGTACGGTTGATCCGTCTCACAGATAAAGATTCGTGAGACCGTCTCACAAAAGACATACTAGCTCTATTTTGTTTGAATTTTTAGAGTTCCTCAAATCCGCAATCTTTTAAGAATTATAAGATATACACCAAAGCAATGAACTATATTATACACCAAAATACTAAAAAATTGCAACATTTTTTCCTCTGGCTCTGAATCATCATTGGAAGATGAAAGATACAAAGAGCTTGAAGAAAAACTATTTCAACCGTCTCCCGGCAGAGCTAATCATCTCAATATTTGAGAGAATCGTGGACGCAAAATGTCTATGCATCTGCTACTCCGTTTCCAAGTATTTTGCAGCGCATGTTGTTCAAACCCCGCTTCGTTTCAGTGGAAATCCCATTTTCGGTTGACTACGTACACTCGTTCGGCAGCTATATGGCCACCGGGGGCTATCGAATTTTTAAGCAAACTTCGTTGCGTGGAATCTGCAACAATTCAATTCATCTTAATCCAGGCAGAAGTCAACCTTTAGTGTGGTGGAACTGTAGTACACTTGGGTTCATCTTTGAGTACGTACATGAAAGATTCACTCTCTATCTAGTTAGCCTGTATATATTGAATCTCTCAGTGGATCCTAACAGATACCGCTGTAAAAGCTGGAGTTTTTGTTCCAAAACCTTAGCTTGTGGTCTTACACTCCAAGGGCTGCTGATGCATGAACCATTTAGCCTTGGGGAATGGGAAAATTTTAGTTATAAGCAGAACTGGTTTGTCTTGTAAGTACACCTAATATTGGATGCTAAACTTGTATGTTAGAAATCAAAGACTATATATGATGGTGATCTTTCAAAGTGAAATTTTAAATGGATGTAAAATTTTGGATAGCCCTATTTATGAGAAACTCTGCCAAAGTATTTTTCCACTATACTAGTTATGTATCTTTAAACCCCAATGAATTGCATTACATGGATATAGTACTGTTTCGTGGAATATATCGAACAAGCGTCACACGTCGTCTTCTTCGCTGCTGCCAGAATATCTTTCCTGTGTTTGGAGGAAACCATATTGACCTCTTACTTGAAATATATAAAACATAATATTTTTAATTCATGACAGAATTCATTAACTTACTCCGTAATCTCCAGCATCGTATTCTTCTTCACCCTCTTCTCCAGCATCATATTCTTCTTCACCCTCTTCTCCATGCTCCTCCTCACTTTCTTCATCATTTTCATCCTCCATGTTTGCTATTTCTTCTAGTCTCTGAACATTGGAAATTACATGCAACACACAGTATCTAAAACAACGGGAAAAAAAAAAGATACAAGGAGATCGAATGCACCTCATATTTGTCAAACGTCTTCTGAACCTTCAGGTCATCTGCGTCGTCTATCTGAATAAATATAAATTTAATATAACGTAAACTCAAGAGCTCATTAACAGAACGGGCATCTTTTTGCATACCTTATTCACTTTTAACACAAGTGGTGATTTGTTTTGCTCTGCTGGCAAACTCAAGAGTTCTTTTTGTCTCTTCTATGTGAGCCTACGTACGATAGTCATTTTCCACAAGTAAAATTTATATCATCTCGATGCAATAGCAAACATGAATAAAGAAATACATGTTCCGGTGCAATGGTGCAAATTATTGCAGTATACGCCTTACCACCTAGAGTATGTCGAAGAATATCAGTAA
>NC_133309.1:627705-628877 GCF_012295235.1 Primulina huaijiensis | reverse complement strand
TATCATTATTTTTACATTGACAGACAACTTCAACTACCTTTGTTTTTCTTCCTCGCTTAGTTTGTTGATAATAGAACTGAGGAACGTTAGGCTCTTGTCAATGTGTTCTCCTTCTCTCAAACAAACTCCCCCAGCCTGAGTTTGAGCTACTCTTTCTGATCCAACTAAGTCAACCAAGTTCTACAATGAAGATATTAGACAAGCTACAACAAAAGTGGAGTGTATCATAACATGAAAATCAAAATAATGAAACTTAAATTCAGTACACTGGAAATAACTCTCAGATAAGTTTAAAAAATATATTGTGATTTTTTTAAAAAAATATAGGTAACACTGGTTTGTTGGTACTTAATCAATATTGGTTTGACCATTTATACTGACATCGTTGAAGTTAGTAGGTTGATGGCCACAACAGATAAGAACTTCCAAGACCAACAAAATATTTGAAAATTATATCTTTAATCTGTGGGTTTGACGTTAACTATCATGTAAATATTTAATGAGTAAACGATTGGTTTTTGCTTGGCCCATAATTAATTTCAAAATATTCATTAGTCCGCAAGCACAGTGTTTTCTGGATATAATCAGATCATATGTAGCTTTCTTCGTGCCTGCACGAACCCAGATGATGGAATATTTGACAGATAAGCAAATCTCTTTTAGCATCCATGTATGAGATTTTTAGAAGTCGATCTCAATTTTAATTTAATGATTTGGATAGTGAAAGCTGTATATCGTATAATATAATTGTGAAGACCAAAGAATTTGAAGAGCCACATTAAGAATTTGAAGAGCCACATTTGAAGAGCCACAAAGCCAAGCCTTTAAACCACATTTTCAAGCCATGAATTCAAGGAGGAATTTGAAGAGACATAACAACATGTTAATGGTGTTTAAGGCCATCAAGAAGGCCATAAACATGGATGTAATGGCCTTGAATGAGAGCTTTTTCACCTCCCTTCCATGAGCCTATAAATACCATGCATGATGACCAAAAAGAAGGCACAAAACATTCACAACATTCTGAAAATTTCAGCAACTCATTCTTGTCCATTTTCGAAGCATCGCAGTAGCATAATTCTTGTCCGGTTCGACGCAGTCCAGCAGCTTTCGTGTTCGAATTTTAGTTGTCTTTCCCTCAAATCTTTGAAGATTATCATCAAGTAAGTGGG
>NC_133309.1:493750-625466 GCF_012295235.1 Primulina huaijiensis | reverse complement strand
TTGTTGATTGATATTCGTTATAATATTTGAAAGCATGTTTGAAATCTTTGAAATGCACTGTAATGATTCGAATTAGAAATGGCAAGGAAATTCCGATATTTGATATGTTTTGTTTAAGGCCCTGATGCGGTGGGTTATAATAACCGTTCTTTTGGCCTCGCCCCTTAGAGGAGTAACATATAGGGGACTGATCAGTAAACCATGAAAAAGGAGATGATTTTCAGTGCTATGTTTGTATCTTGTTCATATTCGATTCAACATGCTTAAGATTGAGATTATAATAATGTATTCGTATAATTATAACCTTGATATTCGTTATGCCCGATCGGCCCCCATTTACTGAGTATTTCCCAAGTACTCACCCCTTACATTCCCACCTCCAGATAAGAACGAGAAACAAATCGAAGATAAAGAACAAGAATACTTTTGGGGATGGTGATGAAGTCAATCCAATTCAAGACCAGTCTTATCATTGTCTCTTAGTTATATTATCGTGTTATACGCTTCCGCATTTCGTTTTAATCGCATTGTAAAGACGATTATTGATTTATGTAATAGACTGGCTTTTGGCTATTTGATGTACTACGTGGCTTGTTGTTATACGGTTTTAAATTGTTAAACAACGCCGATGACACGTCTCGATTTCGGGACGTGACAATAATGGTACCCCTTACTTGAGATTGGGATAACATAGCTAGCTATTTTCAAGAGAGAGGATGTACTCTATGTGAGCAAAACTACTGGGTTTGAATAATGTTATAGAATTTTGGATTTTCCAACCAAACCAAACCAATTGGTCACCTTTTTCTAAAATTAATTACTTTTTTATTTTAGAATAAAACGAGATGTATTTTGTTATGTTTTTTAAATCAACTTCTTACAATTTCATGGTAATTATGATGTATTTTAAATATACCGAAATAGATAGAGATCATTTAAAAATTAATTTCTGAAGTGAAAATCAAATTATCAATCAAATAGATGTGTCCGTAGAATGGTTGCCTGATTGCCTATCATATCTTGTCTTGTTATGGCCACAAAATAATGATCTTTCATCAAATAAAGTTATGTGTAGAATTCACTATTACAGGCAAATCAATAACAGCCCAAGCAATAAATAAATATTGCAATTTATAAAAAGCATAATCGTGTTTCGAGCATGTGAAATTGTTGTCAGTTAAACGAACGATTTTGTGTCGTATGTTAAACCTCAAATGTGTCATTAATATAAACGACGACTGCTGCCTCCTCCTCAGTCAAAAATCCTCTCTCCCGTTGACAGTAGAAGAAACATCAGCGCACTGAATATACAGAGTGAACCTGGGATTACAAAAACTGTCGTCCAGCTATCAGGGCTCGATAAATCCAACTGAGCCGCCTTGGCAGCTTCCAGAAGTCTCCCAGTTAGACCAACCCCAACTATTCCAGCTAAGGTACCAGCTGTATTAGAGATCCCCATAACTATCCCTGCATATCTCGGAGCAACATCCATGTGATTCACTGCAAATCCAGCTCTTCCGAGTGCCAAGAAACCGAGAGCCACAGAAGAACACAACACAACCCCATCCGCTGTTCTGAACAAAGGAAGAGCCATCAGCGCAAAAGAAGATGCCATGAATCCCACAGTGTTTAAAACCTTTCTCGTTCTAGTCACTGACAAAATATTCCTCGTGATCAAGTGATCTGCAATCACCCNCCATAAACGAAGTGGGACATCAGAATGTTGTCCAAGTGGTCACAGATAATGCTCCCGTATGCAAGGCCGCTGGGTTACTTGTTGAGGCAAAGTACCCACACATATTTTGGACACCTTGTGTNTCACTGGGTTACTTGTTGAGGCAAAGTACCTACACATATTTTGGACACCTTGTGTTGTGCACACTTTGAATCTTGCTTTGAAGAATATTTGTGCACCGACTGACTCCGTACAAAACATAGAAGTCTTTGAAGAGTGCAAGTGGATAACAGGAGTATCAGATAATGCTTTGATGATCAAGAATTTTATAATGAATCACAATATGAGATTATCGATGTTCAACGATAACTCGAACTTGAAGATGCTCTCACTTGCAGAGACTCGATTTGCTTCCACAATCATTATGCTTAAAAGGTTCAGACAAATCAAGAAATGTCTTGAAAACATGGTGATTAGTGAAAGATGGGATTTGTACAAGGAGGATGACGTACTGAAGGCTAGAGCAGTGAAGTACAAGATATTAGATGATCAATTCTGGGAAAACATTGATTATATACTTTCTTTCACAAGTCCAATTTATGAGAAGCTAAGGAAAGCAGACACTGATCATCCTTGTCTTCATTTAGTATATGAGTGGTGGGATGAAATGATAGAGAAGATTAGGGTTGCTATCTCGAAAGGGCCTCATAGTGGAGATTCAAAGTTTTATGAGATTGTTCATGATATTCTGGTGCAGCGATGGAATAAAAGCAATACACCTCTACATTGTTTGGCGCATTCTTTGAATCCGAGGTAAAACTCTAAAAAATTTAACTAAGTTTTAGCAAATTATACATATCAGTTCATATTTAATTATCAATCTTTTTATATAGATATTACAGCAATGAGTGGCTCCAAGAATCTCCCAATCGTCTTCCTCCTCATAGGGACATCGAAGTTTCAAGGGAAAGAAAAAAATGCATTGAAAGATATTATTCTTGTTCATCAGAACGATGAAGTGTCAACGAGGAGTTTGCCTCTTTTTCAGCCGCCATTGATGACTTTTCTGATAATGATGCAATGCGTGATCGAGGTTTGATGTCTCCAACTAAGTGGTGGGTTATACATGGTGCTTCCACACCAACTCTTCAAAGTTTAGCTTTAAAGCTATTTGGGCAGCCTTCTTCTTCTTGTTGTTGTGAGAGAAATTGGAGCACCTACAATTTCATACACTCATTGAAGAGAAACAAAATAACACCACAAAGAGCGGAAGATTTGATCTATGTTCACTACAATCTTCGTCTTTTATCAAGGAGGAGTTCACATTATAATGAAGGAGAAAGTAAGATGTGGGATGTTGGAGCGGATGCATTCGATTCCATGGACATGGAGGGTGCTGCTATCCTTGAAATTGCCAATTTGTCTCTTGATGAACCTGAATTAGAGTCAATCTTATTTACTGATGAAGGCAGTGTTGGTGATGTTGGTGATGAAACCGATATGGATGTTTGATTTTTTTTACTTGCTTAAGATGAATTTTGTGTTTAATATTTTGTACCTGAGATATTATGATTAATGAAATATTACATCTATCTCTATAATTTNGTCCAACAGTTGAGGTTTAAAAAAAACTAATTAAAGTAACAGAGGCATTTGAGAAATTAATTAAAGTAGATAGGGGTATTTGAGGCATGTTAAAAATTATAAACTCAAGGTGTTTGTCTAATTATTCTCAAATTTTATAATATAATATAATTAGTGTAGATGTATACTGTATACATGTGTTCTCCTCTTCCCTTTGAATCTTTGACACTCAATAAACAAGAGCAGAGAAAGGGAAGCCACTTTTTTGATTTCCTTGGATATTCTAAGCTTGAAACTTCAATTATACCTCAAATTTTCAAGGAATGAGTTAATGTTCGAGAATTAAGATGAGGTACTCTAATTTCCTTTAATTTCAGTGAATCAGCTGGATAAATTTTAGGCTTATGAATGGTTGGCCTAAACTTGTACCATACAATATTTAAATTGGTTGTGATAGAATTTTAAACCAAATGGATATTATTTACGGTTGAAATATGCCTTTGTTCTAGTTGAATTAAGGATGGTGAATCAATGATTAGATTGTAAAGCTAGAATGCTCCTTGCCTGATTTAACGATTGTACCCTACGTTTGAAAGATTTGGATGTGGGGAGATGTGTTTCTTCCTTAGTGAAAACCACAGGCTTGAGTTCATTCTGTTTACTCTATTTTCAGCAAAAAGAATTAAACTATATTCACAAACTTTTAGATATCGACATTATTATGGTGAAATAAGAAGAACATCTAACATCGATTAGATTAGATACAGAGGGGATTTAAGTTAAACTCAATTGTATACTCTTTAGAGTTCTGGGATTGTGAGATACATTTTTGTGAGTTATGTCATTGTGTGAGAGTTTTCCTATAATTTAATTTTGTTTATAAAACTCTAAATTGTGCTTCATCTCTAAGACTATGTCTTGTTATAGAGACATAATCCTTGTGAAATGCTTTAGTTTTGGGATGCTCCTGATGGAGGATTAGGAATCAAAATTTTTTTTCAATACATGCTTCTTCATTTAGTATTTCATATAATGCCCAATCCAAGGTTTTCATTCATGTGTTGTCATGTACTAAGAAATGAGGGGATAAAAGTGATTTATAATAAAGAAGAATAATGCAAAATATAGAACACCAAACCAGCTGCTGAATTGAACTCATAAAGTCGTTAACACTCGTTTCAACATAGTTTGTATGGTTTCTCTCAAGTTTAATTTGGAAAAACTTTTCCTATCGACTTTTGGAGCTTTTAAGTTGGATGATGCCTATTTTTTGTAGGTAGATGATCTTTCCACCCAAAGAATTTGGTGAATTAATAAAACAAGTTTAAAAATAAAAATAATAAAAAAAATATTGTAAAGAATCATGTGCTACTGTATAACCTACCTTGGAATTTAAAACTATTTTGGAAATCTAGAACTAACCAAATTTAGCACGATCAACTTATGTTATCACTTGAATTAGATTAGTTGAACTGTTGATTTCTGGTTAGTTGATCAATCTCTTATTATTTAATCTCCAAGGTGTAAATATTTATACATATCATCTTAAGACAACATTTATACCACAAAATGAGATTTTTCCACCTCTACAATTGGGGCTTAATATATCTAATAAACAGAGTAAAGAGACCAAGTAAAAATACATCTGCAACTACAATGCATAAACATAGCATTCCTTGATATATTAATTGTGACGTTGATACTTGAATAATTGTAATTTCGATTTATATGATGCTTGACGATTATTGAAATGTATAATATTGCTATTAATTTGCATTCGCAAATGAATGCATATACATCAACATTGGAGATCTGGCATGCACGACATGATTTAGGGAGATGAAAATATTTTGTTGACCATTACTAGTGCATCGACGGTTTTTAAACAACCGTCGCTATATTAATCGGTGGTTTTTTAAAAAACCGTCGTTTAATGAAGCGACGGTTTGTATATAATCACTACCATAAAATTCATAAATAAACTATTACGCAAAAATTAAAATTATATATTAAATTTTATGTAAAAAAAAATCTTTAAAACCTGATGTGCGCGAAGATATACAGCTCCACGTAACGTTGGAAGATTGCACCGACGAGCAAATCTACGAAATAAATACGAAAAAATGTTAGTACAAAATGTAAAACCGAAACTTCGAAAAAAATTGATAGAGTTTCGCTACACTACCAGAGATAGGCGAAAATCGCTTAAGAAAATGTTCGCGAACCTCGGTATATAAAGAATCAAAGCGACGGAATTTGAAATAACCGTCGCTATGAGCGACGGGATGAAAATAAAGCGTCGCTAATAGCGACTGTTGTAGGAAAAACTGTCGCCGATCTAGATCGGCGACGGTTTATTCACACCTGTCGCTACTTGCGACGGTTATAAAAACTGTCGCCAGTAGCGACGGTGTTTACAAACTTCGCCATCAAGTTTGGCGACGGTTTGTCGATAACTGTCGCTATTGGCGACGGTCATTAAAAACTGTCGCTCACCGTCGTCATATTTTGCGACGGGTTTAAACGATAAACCGTCGCTTATATTGATAGGCGACGGATTTATTAAAAACCGTCGCTAATCCATCCTTTTTTTTTTAGTTCTCTTTTTCATGGGGCTACACCGTGCAATTGTACCCCTTTTTAGTGACGGGAAAGGTTTTAAGCATTCCATTGCGAACATTTTCAACGTGGAGGACTTTGAGTCAGGAACCCTTCACGTTCGATACTCGGGTCATGAGCTCAGACCCGTAGTTTTTTATTTTGATGGAGTTAAGGATGTCCGGAATCAGAAAACCTTAACGTCGTATAAGAGGGTGATCGATCCTAATATGGGGATTCGATGTGAGAGGGAAGATTATACGGCTGCTTATTTGGTTAAGGGTTTTAATCAAGGTTCTAAAAAGCGTGAAGCGTCCCGAAGCGCGGATGTCAAGCTCCAAGTTTTTCAAGCTTAAGCGAGATTAGCACAGGCTTAAGCGTGAAAAAGCGTTTTTTTATCTTTAGTATAATTGTAATTATCTCAAACCAATAAATAGATAAAATAATACATAAATATGATAAATTTAAGTCTGATGCATTAATTCTCATATTTATAAAATCATAAAAATATCAAAATTATAATCTTTATTTGTTTTTTCAACTAGAACACATTAAAAATGTTAAATATTTGTCAAATCATTATCAGACACGCTTAATCATAATTAAAATTAAAAAACAAACATCTAAATTATAAACCTAATTTATTATTTTAAAATAAAAAGACATACCTTCAAAATAAAAAAATTTAAAAATAAATAGATGCGATTAATTGTGCTTAAGCACGCTTAATTAAACACCTTAATTATGTTTAATTNTGGATCCTCAAGTATGGAACAAGGTAAGTGCACATTACTCTCGATTTTTTATTTATTTATATTTTTCTTCTGGTGATATTATATACGCCCCCCCACTTTTGTTGCATGCATTCCAGTTTTATAATAAATTTTAAATATATAATTGAGTGATAAGTGACAAATCATAAATTACAAAGGCAAAAACTTGTGTGAGACGGTCTCACGGGTCGTATTTGTTTATTTGGGCCATCCATGAAAAAGTATTACTTTTTATGCTAAGAGTTTTACTTTTTATTGTGAATATGGGTAGGATTGACCCGTCTCACATATTAAGATCCGTGAGACGGTCTCACATGAGACCCACTCAATTACAAATAACATTAGTAGTTAACTTCCTGTGAGCTATATTTTCTCTTAGTAAGTTAAAATTATTTTTCACAAAATAAAAGCAAAAGTTGTAAATGATGACATAGTCTTAGACCCCGCTTTTTTTGCTAATCGGAGCATTTGATTAGGACTTAAACTAGTTATATCTCCACTCGAGTTTTAAAATTTTCGGATTAATGATTTTTTCAATACAACGGGGTTGGGTGGATGAATTTCCTATCTAAAATACATATATAATCTACCCATCTAACTGAGATTCGAACCCAAAACATTACAACTTACAAGTATTAGGTTTTTGAAAAGTTCATGAAATGAATAAAGATAGGACATAGTTATCTACAAAGAAAAAATTTATTAATTTTTAATCTGACTATTTATGGTTGAATTATTTATTTTGTTGTGACTAATAATTAATTTCATTTTATTAAAACAGGCACCACGTAGACAGCGTTGTGAGCTAATGAACGGCTCAGATAAACAAGATGGTGTTTTGCATGTCAAAATTATTTGAAGTCGTAACCGTCAGGACTTCGTAACACCGCCATGTACAATATACAACTCGCATTGGTGAAAGTACACCACGTTACCATCTTGTGAACAACGAAAAAAAGAGAGTTTAATTTACAGTGTAGACAAGGCTATTAAAGACCGTAATAAATAAATTTTCAAAAATCTTTTAAGGGAAAAACTTCAACTTTTTGGTCTTTTGTGTTTATTTCATTACGATTTTGATCATCTATGTTGCCCAATTTCAGTCTAATTTATGTATATATATATTTTTTTTCAATTTTTGGTAATTTCTGTGGAGCTAACCTCGTCTCCCGTCAGTAATTATCAATCGATTTTTTTTAGAATTGTGATTTATGTGGATGTCTTGAATTAGAACAAACGCAACAATAATTGTGATTTATGTGGATGTCTTGATTTATATAATATCCTAATAATTCGTATAGACAAATAAATGTCACATAATCCACATTCAACAAAGATCAAATGCTACATATACCTGTTTTATATTATCTTATAATAACATATTTTTTAAGTAGCTAAACCGACAACGAGGTGTGTTAACTTCAAGGCGTATACTTACCAGCGTGCAAATAACATCAAATTTTTTGTTAATCGTGTGTATCGAAGTCCTAGGCTTCTTGAAGACTTGGGTGAGAGGAACTAATTCCTCAACCTCGTCATCATTGGTCACTGGTAAGACCATTTTTCGCTTCGTCGATTTCTTGCTTGGAGATTTTGGCTTCAAGAATCGAAGACTGTTGAAGCATCGAGCCACTTCTTGGGATGCGATGGCTCATCTAAAACCAAATTGACCTGCA
Organism: Primulina huaijiensis; assembly: GCF_012295235.1. Taxonomy (NCBI): domain Eukaryota; kingdom Viridiplantae; phylum Streptophyta; class Magnoliopsida; order Lamiales; family Gesneriaceae; genus Primulina; species Primulina huaijiensis. The sequence goes on along the minus strand of NC_133309.1, from coordinate 617,160 downwards.
GAAGTCTCAACAGATGGCACATCCGGGGCCCGAACCCTTCTAATTGGCCCTCTCCCTTGCTCCGAATCATGCTGCAGAGCGTGCCAAACAAAATATCTGAATAATTTACACCGATTCTTGAGGCGATCAGTGGCCTGCACTGAAACTTTTCCATTGTGATTTTTTCATAGGAGCCGGCCTTGACCAGGAGTGCCTTGGCAACAATATTTGCCAACAGTCGAAACTCCAGCTTGAGAGTGTTCTCGGCCGATATAATGAGTGGATTTCTGGACAGAGCGAAGTCGGATTTCCACAAGTCTGTGTTCCCCTCCTGTAGATTTGAAAGCCGAGCAATCCCACCGAATGGCAGTTCAAATATTAAAATTTAGGAAGATAATCATGTTGTCAATTGCCAGCGATGCCACAACCAGAAGATCTTACAAAGTTAATGAATTTTTTTTTCCACTTCAAAAAAAAAAAAAAAAAGGTTAGTGATTTTTCACTCTATCAAGGAATATAAATTATTAATTACCTTAATTAGCCAATTGGTGATATCTTTAATTTTAGTGAATGTTATTCAAAGAAGAGTGGCTCTCATGTGAGACCGTCTCACGGATCTTAATCTGTGAGACGGGTCAACCCTACTCATATTCACAATAAAAAGTAATATTCTTAGTATAAAAGATAATACTTTTTCATGGATGACCCAAATAAGAGATCCGTCTCACAAATACGACCCATGAGACCGTCTCACACAAGTTTTTGCCTTCAAAGAATGCTTCATTATAAAGTCGTATATATTTGTTTTTAACTCAATTCAATCGGCTTATAATTGGATGAGTAAGTCTAATATGAGACCGTCTCACGGATCCTAATCTGTGAGACTGGACATCCCTACCCATATTCACAACAAAAAGTAATACTCTTAGCATAAAAAGTAATACTTTTTCATGGATGACCCAAATAAGAGATCCGTCTCACAAATACGACCCATGAGACCGTCTCACACAAGTTTTTGCCTAATTGAATTAGATCCTAAATTCCTTGTTCATTCCTAAATTACGAAGAAATCTNGATTAGATCCTAAATTCCTTGTTCAAAATTACGAAGAAATCTTTTCTTTTTTTCCTTCTTAAGTTCCGTAATAAAAAAAAAATTACTAATTTAGCCGAAATATTTTCAGGACAATACACTCAATTTCTATTTCGAAAAATCAAAATTATTCTCAAGATATACAATTGATATGGCATGCCGAATACTGTTATAATATTATTATAATTTATATAATAAAACTTTTCAAAAATTTATATAATAAAACTTTTTCAAACAAATATATATGGTAAAACGAGAAAATATTGTAACACGAATAACGATAAAGGTACATCTAATATATCACTATATCGATATTTACAGTCATTATATCGCGAGATTTTGATAAATTGAATTTTTTGTGACGTACATGTAGCATCACTATTATAATATTACTTCAATCGTGCGGAGTGCCAACTACTTTATATAGATTATGGAATTTTTCTTTTTCATTTAGCAAATATTTTCTTTATTTTTAACTAAGTCGATTTTTACAATTTGAATCAAAACCAAAATTTTAAAAAAGCCATAGATTTATGATGTATATTTATGATATTTTTAGATTTGGAATTTTTTGAATTTTGATACTTTGGAATTTTGAAATTGATTTTCTGCACTACTTATAATTTTCAGTTATAATAATAAAAATAATAATAATAATACTCCAAGAATCTACTAGGTTGCTTCATTAATAAATACTTGAACAATCACACAACAAAATTAATATATACTCCAACAATTTGTTGAATTGTCCTGACACACCAAACTTCATTTTTTATGTTGATACCGTTAAATCCGTCTAATTGCGTCTAGTCCCCGCCTAAGCGGTCTAAGCATTAGGCATTGGTTCGGCGTTCAACTAGCGTCTAGCGAATTTTAGAACCTTAACACTATCTCGGTTTATTACTCCGAGTTTTAACTTTCTCCTTTTCTGTTGCTTGAATTTAGTGATGCACTGTCAATTTTTTGTATGTTAATTAACGTAAGTGCTCGACAAATATTCACACAAATTTTTAAAATATTCTACAGCGAAGGGAATCTGAGAGAAGTTGATAGGTGTTATTTTAACGTGTTTCATTGCATTAGTTTTGTATGTTTGCATTGTGTGTGCGTGTGTTTCATATACATTTTATTCGTTTTAGAATTAGCATATGCAGATGATCGTGTCTAACTTGTACGTGATGAATTTGCAGGTGAAATGACCGGAGAACTGAAATCGCGACATAAATGTGCAAGCCACAAGAAATTGGAAGAAAAGATAGCGTCCGAGCAGTAGAACCCTACCGCGCAGGCGCAAAGATGGATTTCCGGACATAAGATGTAGAGGCCTAAAAATCCTTACTTGAAAATTTGCGGAAAATTTAAAATTTTTCTTTTAAAATAAATGGAGTGCCTCATTCATACCAAAAACTGATAAAATATTTAACGTTCAAAACAGNAAGTTGAAGATTTCAAGATTTTCGCACAATGTTCTTCGTGTTTTCGTCACGCCTAGTATTTCTAATTTATTTCTTCTTATTTAAATATCGTTTTGCTTAGTTTGATCATGAATTCTAGTAGTTAATTTACATTATTTGTTGGGATTTAACGGGATCCTACCCCGAAAACGAGTTTAGTTAATTCATCTATCGACTTTACATTTATTTTTGATTGTGCTATTATTTTCATTGCGTTGTTGAAGCGTAACTAACTTTAATAACAATATCATTTTGCAAGTGAGTTCGAGAGAATAGCCCGTGATAAGAACGAGTAGCATAATCCGTGAATTTACAATTTACATAGAAATATGAAGTCAGATACTCATCGATAACCATAGTCCAGTAGGTCGAAAGCTAGGGTATTTCATAGAATGACTTGCAATTCACCCTTGATAAATAATTAAAGAGATTTAATTACTTCACCGAGTCGAATTAGTTTGGCATAGCTCGAGAGTGTGTGTTCAATTGGATAGTAAATCCCGTCAAAAGCATAGATCATTGTTCGAACGAATTAAGTAGATTAGCGATGGGTTTGTGAACCGAGATTCCCAACAAATTCATTTCTCATTGAAATTTAATCAATCATTCTAGCTTATTTATTTCATCATTTAATCCTTGAACCATTTCATTGAGTTTTTGTTTAATCATTATAGTAGTAAACAATCATCAAAATTATCGTTGCTAAAGATTTTAATAACTGAGAATAACAATTGCGAAATACAGTTTCTAGAGGAACGATACTCGTACTCTCTTTCACTACATTATTACTTGAAATCGTGCACTTACGATTATTTCGAGCCTGGATATTATTAATTTTTACTAAAGATTTTACAGTGCAAGTTTTGCTCGATCAGAAGTTGACCCAGCTTTGTGAAGGCAATGACCGAACCAAGGAGAACAAGCTGACTGTTTCCTTCTAGAAGTTTGACAATGTCAAAATGAAGCCTTGAGAACTCTTTCTGAGTTTGATGAACGGTTTAACAGTTTCATTATTTAAAATACTTGTCGTGGTAAGGAATATTCTAATTAATAAATTGCTTTGAAGGTTATAAGAGCACTACCCAAGGAATTGGATGTAAAGACTGTGACCATGCGAGAGTCCAAGGATCTCAACAAGTTGAATTACATGACTTGTTTGCTGATCTCAAAGAAAATGAGTTTGAACTTGGCATTCGAACTGAGGAAGATCAATCAACCTCCCAAATGACCAAGGATCTGGTTGCGATCACTGTGACTCTTCCGATCAAAGAGTCACCAAGTAAGAAATAGGTTGAGCCGCTAAGCAATGAAGCCATGTCCCTTTTTTGTTAAAAATTTGTTAAATTTATGCATAAAAATCAACCCAAGTTTTATTATCCATACTATAAAAAATATCATACAGACGATGTTCCATGTTTTAACTGTGACAAGAAAGACCATTTTATTGTAGACTGCAACCGGCTGAAGAAGGATGACAAGAAGCCAGTAGAGCACAGACGAGAGGAGAAGAAGTTATCCAAGAAGAAGAAAGACAAAGAAGGTTCTCGTTGCTCAGGAAGAACAAGAGCAAATGGGCAGAATCCGAGCGTGAGTCTTCTGGATCCGATAACAGCTCCAGTGAGAGTGATGATGAAGAGATCCAGTGCCTGAGGGCTGATACAGAACTTGAAAGCGATAAGGTATTTGATTTTGGTTCTAGTAAATTTACACGAGACTAATTAGTCACTGTACTTCATGTTATTGCTAAAGAGTATGAGAAGTTATCTTAGTCATTCGAGGAAGTACATGCGAAAAAAGTAAGCCTCAAAGATAAGTCAAGAGAATTTAGTTGCTTGCCACGAAAGGAACTTGGTAGTCTTAAGGTGAAACTAAGCCTGCTGGCAACTGAGAATGATAACATGAGACGGATGTTTCAAGCCACTTTGAAAGAAAATCAGAAGTTTCTGAAAACTATCAAGACTTGGAACCAATCTTCTGTTTCACTTAGTAAGATGCATGAAAAACATAAGCAAACTTGTGATAAGATCGGGCTAGAATTATAATGATTGCACTCGTTCTGAAAAAAAATACACAATCGTATCTGGGCAAAGGCAAATCTAAAACAATATTCTTTGTTCCGTCCAGTGCGATATGAACATAATAAACCTGAAACCCAAACAAACCAAAAAGTGCTTTATGAGAACAAGGCGAAGCATAGAGGACTGGGATATGTTGAACCTTGGAACTCTAAGTCTAGAAAGACATGGCTAAAGCCAAGATCAAATGGAATTGGACTGGGTAACCGGGCGCATCCCAAACGGTCTTGGAATAAGCCATCTCAACAGGAAAAAAAGGAAACCAAGACATTACTATAATTGCAGACTTGTTCAAAAGAGACACATAATGGATAGTAAGGATAATAGGTCTAAACAACATACGGTTAAATCTAGAACATTGCATAGCACCGCACACACTTCTATTCAATCGCTAGATTTCCTAGACACACATACGGGCAAGCCCTTCAGGGTAATTCAAGTTGAATCCCGAAAAGATTAATCGAATTTGGACCCAAATAGATATGGGTACCAAAATCTTTTATTTTTTATGACAAGTACAGAAAACAAAAACGTTTGAGAAGTCAACTTGGTATCTCGACAGTAGTTGCTCAAGGCACATGACCGGTAACAAAGATATTTTATCTGAAGTTATTAAATAAAAATGACCAAGAATCACTTTTGGCGACAATGTGAAAGGTTAAATTGTGGTTAATGATACGATTATCCATGGTAAGGTCATTGTCAAAGATTTCTTGTTAGTTGAGAATTTGTGTTATAATCTGATTAGCATTAGTCAGCTATGTGACAATGAATACAAGGTTGAATTTTACCAACACACTTGCACTGTAAAATCTAGCAATGGTGATATTATGCTAAATGGCTTAAGAGAACAAAACACCTATAAAATAAGATGGAAAGATGATAAACTTCCCTTCCCTACATGTTTTATTGCTTAAAATAGTGATTAAAATTGATTGTGGCACAAACGGCTGAACCACCTTAATTTCAAATCTATTGCCAACTTGAGTAAGCTTGAATTGATGACCGGTCTGTCCAATAGTGCTTTTACCAAAAATAATATATGCGCCTCATGTCAATTATGCAAGCAAGTGAGATCTACTTTTAAAATCAAGGGATGTAATTCATCCACCAAGTGCTTGGGTTTATTGCGTACGGATATATTCGGTCTCATACCAGTAAAGATCATAGGGATAATGAGATACACTCTAGTGATAATGGATGATTACTCTCGATACACTTGGGTAATCTTCTTACCGTCTAAAGATCAAACCGATTTAAACTAGATCAAATTTTTAAAAAGTTCGCAAAATGAAAATTCTTATGTGATAGATATGATAAGGATGATAGGTGTACTAGTTTTTAAATAAAACTCTTGGATCCTACCAAGATGATTAGAGAATCAATCACGAACTCTCAGCCGCCCGGTCTCCTCAGCAAAATGGTGTTACAGAGAGAAGGAACCAGACTTTAAAAGAAGCGGCTATAACAATGATAGCAGATTCTAATGTTATCAAAGGATTTGGGCAGAAGCAGTCAACACAGCCTATTATACTCAAAACATATCTATGATCAACAAAAGGCATAACAAAACCCCTTATGAGATCCGAAATGGCACAAAACCGGACATATCCTACTTCAAAGTATTCGGCTGTAAGTGTTTCATCCAAAAAAATAGCAAACCCCACTTAACCGCCTTCAATGCTAAAGCTGATGAAGGAATTTTTATCGGTTACTCGTCGGTCAGTCGAGCTTATTGAGTATTCAACAATAAGTCTTTGACCTTTGAAGAAACCATTCATGTTATATTTATGAATCTATTGTTTGCGTAAAATTAGAACATGTGGATGTAAATGAGCTCAGTCATACGATAGCGACAGTGAGATTGAGCTCATAAGACACAATGAAGAAGCTCATAACGTTGATCCAGTTGTTGATGAGATCAATACTACTCGACCAGATGAAGAGACCATACAACCAGTCATGGAATCTGATCGCAAAGAAGTGTAAAAGAGTTTGTCGTTGAAGTGGTTTAGCCGGATCAACAAGATCCCTCAACGTTTGGACCATTCTATCGTTGGAACAAAGACAATCCAAATAACTTGGTTATCGGTAAACCTTCTGCTCCTCTTAGAACTAGGAAACATATGCTTGATGAATTTTTGTATACAGCCTTTATTTCCCAGCTCGAGCCCAAGAAGATCGATGAAGCATTGTTAGATACAAGTTGCGTAGAGGCCATGCAAGAAGAACTTAACAAGTTTGAGCGCAACAAGGTTTGGCATCTAGTTCCTCTACCGGACAGGCAAAATGTTATTGGAACTAGATGAGTGTTCAGAAACAAACTGGATGAGAATGGAATGGTTGTAAAGAACAAAGCTTGTTTTGTAGCCCAAGGGTACCGTCAAGAGGAAGGCATTGTGAAACGTCCACTACTCGTTTTTCTTAAAAGTACTAGAATTTTTTTTTACAACCTCGCATGAATCGGCCGGAGTACATACAAAATATATAAAATATTTTTGACACCATTTTAAAAATAAAACAATCAATTATATTTGAAAATCAAAGGAACTAATTCAAAACAAATAATCATCTAACATTTTACCAATCCTAAAATAAGCAATATTTTAAAATAAAGCCAACTTTCTCAACCTCTCAAAAGCATAATAAAAGTCGTAAAAATATTTAACATAAAAGTGCGGAAAAAATACTAGCGCTGATCCTTGGGTTATGAGCACCTTCAGTTCAGTCAGATCAACCATCAAGACCTCCACTACCATCAACATCATACTCACCTACATCGATCACACCTAGTGAGTCTAAAGACTCAACACACCATATTTTTTATAACAAATACTACATATACAGATCTCATGCAACAGCGAAAATACTTTTACTTAAAATAACATTTCATAATCATGCATAAACATATTCATCATCATCAAAATATTCATATCCATCATAAACATATGCGTATTTTTTTCGTTGAATTCAGATCGTTGATTGTGACTTTCGTATTTAGGGTTCGATGGACCCAGCTACATGTAACCACAGTACTGGGCGGCGGGGACATCATCGACATTCTCACCCGTCAACTGATCATTGGCCTTACGTATTAACAAATCATCGTATTCGTATTAGTCACAATCATTTCTCATCCTTCAGCATTTCATATTCCCATCACTTTATAAAATCATGCATGATAATAATCATTTTTCTTTTAAACCAAGAATGCAACATATCTTTTAGTTTCAACATTATATCATATAAAAAATCCATAAACATTTAAAATAAATATTTTAACATATAAAACAACATTCAGAGCACTATCATGATGTCTACTATTTTTAGGTGTAAAATGACTGTTTACCCCTAAACGTAAAATTTCTCGATTTGACTTTTTCTTACTTTCAATGACTCTAGACCATCCCAAATAATTCTTTAAGCTTAAATTAAATTTTCCATAATTTTATTTAGCTTAAATTCTAAGCTTTCTAATTATTCATAAATTATTAATTCAGTGAGCGTTAAATTCCCGAATTAATTCAAAATTTAATATAAAATTTTCAAATTCAAAACTTAGACTTTTTATATTTAATTAGCCTCGTGAACACTGATTTGACCCCCGTTGAACTATCTTTCAAACCGTTAACCATAAAACCCTAAGTTTCGAACCAAGCACTAAACCCTTGAGCCATCTTACTTTTTCACCGAGCCAAGCCTGAGCCACCCCGAGCCATCTTCGTACAAGAACTATCCTGGACCCTTATGAACCCACTGGACCCCTAGGACTTGACCCTAGCCCAAGCCGAAGCATCCCACAACAGAAGAGAGCAGCAGACGAGCACTCCTTATGGAGCTAGGACTCTTCGATCTCGCCTAGGACTCTAACCACCGAGCCAGCCCCTGACCCAGACCCTTGTGCACCCTCTCAAGACCCTAGAGACCCAGCCTAGCCCGGCCCTAACCCCCCTGGCCGAGCCACAACTCCATGCGGACACTCCACAGCCCACACGATGGCTTGGGAAGAGTCCTAACTTGCTAGGACTTCTTCCCAGCTGATGTTGCTCGAGTCTTAGTGTGGCTAGGACTCCTTCCCTGACCCAACCATGCCCCATCCCAGCCCCGGTCATGCTCAAACCGAGCCATGCATGGTTCAACCCCTTTAACTGTATTTTGGCACAAAAACGTTTTAATTCAGTTCCAGCTTGTGCTAGCTTCTTGTGTAGCTAGTTTCGTGTATTGTATGACTCTTTAAATCGTATAAAAACAATCCTTAACCTTCCCTAATCATGGAATCCCCTTCATGTATGAATTCATCAAGTTTTGGATCAAAAACCATGCTTTAAAATTCATGTTTTGCACAAAAACAAAAATAAATAAAAGAGTTAATTGTATTTCATTCAATTCATATCAAATACATAATTAGGGTGTGATAGATGAGAAAAATAATAATTATGGCGTGCCTTTGCGTATTTAACGCACGAAAATCCGTTGACGATGCGAAGAACGACGACGAGAAAACTTTGGCTGAAAATCCTCAAGAAATTCGAAGCTTTCCTTGCTTGTTTTTGTGTGTGCCGTGAGTTATTTTGAGAGAAAAAGAGTCTTTTCAATTAGGGGGTGAGGGAGGAGCGTATTTTGTGAACAATGGGTGGCGTTTAGTATTTTATATTTAATCAAAACACTAATAATAGCTTAGGCCCATTAACATGGTTGGTTAGGCCCATTACGCCCATTAGTGCAATAATAAAATATTTCGTTTAGAAAAGTTCGTGAAATTATTAGCCGAGTTGTCAAAACGTTCGTATTTTTGTTGAAAATCGAATACCGATAAAAATTACGTCCCGGCGTGTAAAATCATCTCAAAACTCCTTATTTTCAAAAATTAAAAACAATTATTTAATAAAATTATTTTTCATTTTCAGCCATCGGTTTCCATTCCTCGATCGCAACTCGAATAACCTTTAAAAATACATTTTAATGCATTCAAGTAGAAAACTACTTAAAAATCATATAAACATATCAACACAATCTATTTAGCAATTAAAATAAATTAATTAACTATTTTCCATATTCCCTAGATTTGCATGCAGTTGGATTACGTCATCTTAATTTTGGACCTAACAATTCTTCCCCCATTAAATAAAATTTCGTCCTCGAAATTAGAACTTACCGAATAGCTCTGGGTAGCGACTCTTCAAGTCCCTCTCGGTTTCCCAAGTAGCTTCTTCATCCGAGTGATTCAGCCACTTGACCTTGACCATTGGAATGACTTTGTTTCGGAGTCTTCTTTCTGGCCTTCCCGAGATTTGTATAGGTCTTTCTTCATAAGTCATATTTGGAGTCAACTGTAGAGGTTTATGATTTAGTACATGTGAAGGGTTCAACATGTACTTTCGCAACATCGAGATATGAAACACATTGTGTACTCCAGATAGCATCGATGGCAGTGCCACCCTATAGGCTAGTGTTCCAATCCTCTCCAAAATCTCAAATGGCCCTATGAATCTTGGACTAAGGTTGTCTTTCTTGCCAAATCGCATAACACCCTTCATAGGTGCTATTTTTCACAAATACGTGGTCTCCCACTGCAAACTCTAGCTCTCTATGTCGCTTGTCAGCATAAATTTTCTGTCGGCTATGTGCAGTCTTCATTCTCTCTCGAATTTTGACTACTAGCTCGGCTGTCTCTTCGATCAAATCAGGACCAATTTCTCTTCTCTCGCCAACCTCGTCCCAATGAATAGGTGATCTACATTTCCTTCCATAAATTACCACAAAAGGAGCCATCCCAATAGATGATTGATAGCTATTATTGTAGGTGAACTCCACTAGAGGTAATTTCGGTTCCCAACTTCCTTGGAAATCTATCACACAATCTCGCAGTAGATCTTCTAAAATTTGAATAACTCTTTTGGACTGACCATCGGTTTGAGGATAGAATGTTGTACTGAATAATAATTTAGTCCCCATTGCTGCATGCAGAATTTTCCAGAACGACGATGTATATCTCGGATCTCTGTCGAAAACAATAGACACATGAATCCCATGCAGACGGACTATCTCTCGAATATATAGATAAGCATATTGTATCATGGTGAATGTCGTCTTGCTAGGTAGAAAAAGCGCTGATTTCGTAAGACGATCAACTATCACCCATATACCATTAAACCCCTTGATAGTCCTCGACAATCCCACAACAAAGTCCATGTAATATTTTCTCATTTCCACTCGGGAATAGGAAGTGGCTTAAGCTTTCCCGCTGGCATAGATAACACAGGCGCTGTAATCAAAGCTTGCTTCAACTTGTCGAAACTGTCTTGGCACTAGGATCATCATACAAACTTTGCATTCTTCTTTGTCAAAGCGGTCATGGGTATTGGGTACTGCAATAGATGAGAATCCCAGAATAAACTTCTGATAATAGCCAGCTAGTCCCAAGAAACTACGAATCTCGGTTACACTTTTCGGTACTGACCACTCTCTCTCTGCCTCAACGTTGCTTGGATCAACTTCCACTCCATCACTAGAAATGATGTGGCCTAACAATGCCACTCTATCAAGCCAAAACTCACACTTGCTGAATTTTGAAAACAACTTCCTATCTTGCAGTACTTGCAGTGTTGTCCTCAAATTACGACTATGCTCCTCTTTATTCTTCGAATAGATCAAAATATCATCAATGAATACTATGACGAATTGGTCCAGATACAGCTGAAATACGCGATTCATGATATCCATGAAGATCGCTGGTGCCCATATCTAGTCCGAAACGATGTCTTATGAACATCAGACTGTCTTACTTTCAACTAATGATATCCAGAACGAATATCAACCTTCGAGAATATCAATGCTCCTTGCAACTGATCAAATAAATCTTCAATTCTTGATATAGGATACTTATTCTTTGAAGGATCGAGTGTGCTAGTGACTTCAAAGGTATTTCGAACATTATATTCTCCAATGAGCTGCAATAGCTCGTGTTCTAAGAATATTAACACCTATGAATTAAATCGAGTTTGGTTAAAACCAAGCGGAAGAAACTCGAATTAATCCTTCGTGAAGAAAATCGTCATATTAGAAAATATTTTAACTTTTGTAAACTGAATAACCGAAAAAGGGTAGATTGATTTTTGCATTCATCAGTTCAGTTATGGTGACAACTGAACTGACGAAAACTCCAACTGATCCAAACAGTTTGAAAACAGCAGTTAATAAGTTAAATATACAAGATATGTTTATGGATGTTTGGAGACTACAAATGCTCCTATGNTTGTACAATGAGACTCATTTATTGTATCTGTTGCATCTTGAATTCTTTTCTTGGACTTTGTGTCTCGACTTTTCGACTGCCCTTATGAAACGTTTTGTCTTTAATGCTCTGATGCAACGTCTATTATTGTCCTTTGACTGGACAATAGCTTTGTACCTTCATGCACAGCTTGAATCCACTGGAAGAGTTTTTCTTCATCTACAACTGAAAGATTCTGACTGATGCTTTGAACTGGTAAGTTGAACTGATATATAGTTGGGCTAGTGAAATCAGTTAACTCGTCAGCTTAACTGATTTTACTCTCGTTCAGTTTGAACTGATCAGCTGGTTTTCTTCATCAGTTGAACACTCCTTCGGCTGGCTAGGCTTCTGAGTTTCTCCTGCTAAACTAACTGTCAACTGGACAATCAGCTGGACTGCTCAAATGACGTAGCAGTTAGAAAAATTCAGTTTGAGCAATCAGTTAGGTCTTCAGCTTGCGATGAAAACAACTCGTGAGTAATCCTAGCTTCTGCACACTAAAGTAGATTATTAGTAATTATCATCAAAATCAAGATTGTGAATTTGAAAAGTTCCAACAATCTCCCATTTTTCGATGATAACAAAAACTTTACCAGTTAAGCGCAATATATTCAGTTCAAGGGTTAGTACATTCAAACATCGTTAAAATCTCCCCCTTTATAACTGAATTTAAAGAAGTTTTGAAAACAAAGAAAAACCTCCCCTTTAAAACTGAATCGAAAAAACTTTAAGAGGGATAAACAGAATTTTAAAAGAAACTTTTCAGTTGATGAAAAAGGAAGAATTTTTCTCAACAACTGAATTTTAAAACTGATTGAGGATTGTTTCAGTTTGAGAGAAACACGAAAAACTCCCCCTCAGAAACCGAATAAAGACCCGTATTTGAAAAATATTTATATAATCATTTATTCAGAGGTTATAATCATTTAAGCAATGTAGACAAGAAATCTGGAAATATCCATTCAGTCATAACGAAACACAGCTGAACAAACATGATGTTTATTAAATAAATTTCCTTGTATTTATATCTGAGTACGTACATCAGTTGAACAAGAAAAATTACTAAAACAGTAGCATATTTTAAACAACATCATATATCAGTTGGTTTATGCGACAGAACTTGATATACCATCAACTGGTTGCTTGACTGCTTGAAATGCTGCAACAGTTGTGAGTTCAATTTGTTAGAGAAACGAGTTAAACTGCTTGAACTTGACTTCTTCGCAGACTAACTGGTCGAGCAGACTCTGACTAGGCTCAACTAGAATACAGCTGGTGATTTAATCAACCAACGTCCCAGCATGGATGAGTTTCGTCTGAAGAACAACTGACCTGGTAGGCTTGCAACTGAAAACTTGTTCAACGAGCAATTTAGCTGAACATCTTTGCAGATGATTCTCAGTCCCCTGCAGGCTGATTAAAACCCCAAAGCAAAGAATTTAGAGAAGTGGCTACACTGTTAGTTGCAAAGCCAATCCTCTCAACTCTTTACTAAAGAGCGACATATAAATATTTTCAAATAGTTTTGAAAATTGTATGAAATACTTTTAAATAGCTTTTAACACTATTTTAAAGTAGTACATTTTAAAACACAATTTTCTTCAAATGTTCTTCTTAGAACAACCCGCTCTGATACCAATTGAAGGATCGAGTATGCTAGTGCCTTCGAAGACATTTCGAACACTATATTCTCCAATGAGCTGCAATATCTCGCGTTCTAAAAATATTAACACCGATGAATTAAATCGAGTTTGGTTAAAACCAAACGAAAGAAACTCGAAGTAATCCTTCGTGAAGAAAACTGTTATATTAGAAAACATTTTAACTTATGTAAACTGAATAACCGAAAAAGGGTAGATTGGTTATTGCATTCATCAGTTCAGTTATGGTAACAACTGAACTGACGAATACTCCAACCGATCCAAACAGTTTGAAAACAGCAGTTAATCATTTAAATACACAAGATATGTTTATGGATGTTCGGAGACTTCAACAGCTCCAACGTCACCCCTTCTACCGCCTCGGGTAGGATCTACTAGAAGACTTTAATTTATACAACTATTTGTACAAACACACTCAGCTAGGACGTACACTAGTGCCTAAATTGAACTTTTAGCTACGACTGAAGGCAGCACCTTCCAGCCAACACTTCTTTAACGTCTATGTGTCAAAGACTACATACATAAGTTTAACGTCTCTGTGCAAGACCGTATTTGAGTGGTTGAGAGAGTTTGTGTGTGAGAACTGAACAAGGATGTTCTCACACACTGAGGGAAAATGGCTGCTAATCTAAGCAGATAACACGTTAAAGTGTCCCTCTGGGCTGATTGTTTCTGAAAGGTGATGTGCAATGTGCGTGCGCTTTCTTTTCTCTCTTGTTTTCGTTGTAGCTCCCTCGTGTATCTTGAGTCTTCACTGATCTTCATCTTCCATTTATAGGCACGAAGTTAGATCGTACAGTGAGACTCATTTATTGTATCCATTGCATCTTGAATTGTTTCTTGGACTGTGTGTCTCGATTTTTTGACTGCCCTTCTAAAACGTTTTGTCTTTAATGCTCTGATGCAACGCCCATTATTGTCTTTTGACTGGACAATAGCTTTGTACCTTCACGTACAGCTGGAATCCACTGAAAGAGTTTGTCTTCATCTACAACTGAAAGATTCTGACTGATGCTTCGAACTGGTTAGCTACACTGATCTACAGTTAGGCTAGTGAAATCAATTGACTCGTCAGCTGAACTGATTTCACTCTCGTTCAGTTTGAACTGATCAGCTGTGTTTCTTCATCAGTTGAACACTCCTTCGTCTGGCCAGGCTTATGAGATTCTCCTGCTAAACTACCTATCAACTAGACAATCAGCTGGATTGCTCAAAAAACATAATAGTTAGACTGTAATGCCCGAGAATGTTGTTATTATAATCTGCAATGATTTGTTGATAATTGATGTAATTTTAGACGGAACGGATCAGACGGGGAAAGACGAGCGAAGACACGAGATATGTACGAGGACAGAACCCCTCGCGCATATGCGCGACCAGGAGGCGCACATATGCGCGAGTTGGGCAGAGGACCTCGCACATATGCGCGAAGTTTGTGCGCGCATATGCGCGAGCATGTGCAGGAGGAAAGGTCAAGTCCAGAGAACCCCGCGCATATGCGCCGAACGAGGGCACGCATATGCGCGAGCTGCCAAGAAGATAAATGCCGAGACCAGTGGGTCTCGCGCATATGCGCGAGACGTGCAGCACAAGGATGAAGCCACTTTCCCTTGTATCATGCANTCCGTCAGAATTCCAATCCGACTTCAGTACTGTGTTTCTATTGACGAGAGTTTCAATTGGACGTACGTTTTATTACACTTGGTTATGTTTTGAAATTATGCTATTGCAGGAATCAGATATGATTCATGTATGGTGTTCTCGATATGTTAGACATCGTATAATCGAAACCGGATTGAGAAACAGATACCGTATGAAATTGTTATGAATTTCAGAATAGATTTGATTGAGATGTGATATCAGATTTGTATCGTTATTGATTCTGAGGTGTTGGAATTGATATCTGATTGATTTATATTGCTAGGTATATTGAGATTATGCCGTTCTGCTGTTGAAACAGAATTTGATTGAGTTCTTATTATATCTAGTGTTGATTGAGTGGGGTATTGATATTGTATTCCTCGCTATTGTCATTGCCAGATTGAGTATTGACAGGCATTGAGTTCGAGACTTCGATAGAGACAGATTGACAGAAAGAAAGGTATAAATCAATGTTGATCCAAGATTGCACAACTCGAGTTAGATTTTACTTGAGTTTCCCAAAAACCACATACTTTATGTATTGCATTGATATTTGCAATGTATGAGATTGATATGCTTAGTCTATTGATGTATAGCAAAGCATGTACTGAGTCATAGGCGGAGATGCCTAGTTATTGGCGGATATGCCAAGTCTTTTGCAGGATATGCCAAGACACTGGATGTTTGGTTTATATCGATGTTTGCTTAGGAATTGATTGTTCTTATATCTGAGATTCGATATAGGAGACAATATCCAGGAACCGGGATCCATAGATTAGAGACGAGTCCAAAGTTTATTTACAGCTTTATATCGATACGTGTTTCTGATTTGATACATGTTATTGATATGTATTACATGCTTTTATATATGCTTTTATATGACTGCATGTTTACATTGTCTATACTGGGATGTATTTCTCACCGGAGTTATCCGGCTATTGTCTTGTTTGTATGTGTGCATGACAACAGGTGGGGCAGGATCAGGATCAGGAAGAGGATGAGAGATTCAGAATTAGCGTGGAGATCCGGACTTAGAGTAGATTGATTTCAGTACTTGATGTAGTGACTGAATTTTAGTTGGAAATAAATAAATGTTGTACAAGACTTGTACTTTTATATTGACATGTATATCAGATCGAGTACATTATGGTTCCGCACTTGCATTTTAAAAAAAAAAATTTATGTCCTACATTTCTTAATTGTTATAATGATTTTTAATAATGATTAAGAAGACGATTAAGGTTCAGGTCCCCACATAGACTGATTCAGTTTGAGCAATCAGTTAGGTCTTCAGCTTGCGATAAAAACAGCTCGTGAGTAATCTTAGCTTCTGTACACTAAGGTAGATTATTAGTAACACAAATCAACAAGTTTTGTTATCATCAAAATCAAGATTGCGAACTTGAAAATTTCCAACATTCTTGATAGTGACTCTATTCATCTCTCGATAATCGACACAGAGTCGCATAATATCATCCTTCTTCTTTACAAATAATGCATGTGCGCCCCATGAAGAATAACTAGGGCGAATGAAACCCTTGTTTAGCAATTCTTGGATTCGATCTTTCCTTTCAGCGGGTGCTAGACGATAAGGTGCTTTATATATAGGCATTGTACACGGCATCAACTCAATAGAAAATTCAACCTCATGATCAAGTGGAATGCCAGAAACGTCCTTAGGACACTAGGAAAGTCTCTGACAATCTCAATATCTTCTAATTTCTGACTGATAGGAGCATGTGTGGTAGTGACACATGATAGAAAAGCTTGACATCCACGTCTCATAAGTTTCCTCGTACACAGATAGGAGATAATGTGCGGCATTTGCTTGTTCTTCGCCGCCTCAAAGACAAAGGATTTCCTACTAGACGGTTGAATGGACACTGATCGTTGACGAAAATCTATCGAAGCTCCATTCGTTGATAACCAATCCATACCGAGTATGATGTCAAATTCAGGCATAGGGAGTACAATAAGATCTGCCCAAACCACATCTCTAAATGAACGAAGCTCCAGATTCTTCACAATTCTAGACGTGAGCATTTGGTCACCGGAAGGAATATAAAATTTGAAACCCAATCCCATATCTTCAGAAATAATATTCAGTCGCTTAATGAAAGTCTCGGATATGAAAGAATGTATAGCTCCCGAATCTAGCAGTGTACAGGTAGCTAAACCTAGAATGATAATCCTCCCAGTAGCGAAAACATCTTTTAAATCTTTTCATGTTGAAACTTAAGAAATTTCTATCATTATTTTCCCAAAGTTATATGAAGATTACGCGTTGAACTTTAGCATTTCTAGAAAAATTACATTTTAGCCCTTCAATTTTTCGAAATTTGCATTTTAGTCCCCAAAAATTTTCGAATATTACAATTTTGACCCTTAAGTTTTTGGAATTTGCAATTTTGGTCCCCAAAAATTTAGAGAATTACATTTTTGGTCCTTATATTTTCGGAAATTACATTTCGGTCCTTGCACTTTTTTGGAAATTTCAATTAGGTCCTTAAGTTTTCCAAAAATTCATTCTTGCCCCAAAAGTTTCGGAAATTGCACAATAGACCCTCCAAATTTTCGAAACTCCTAATCATGCCCTTGGTTATGATTTTTTTCAATTTTTGGCCATAAACTTTTATTTGGAATCATTACATCCTTTACATAAATTAAGACTCAAAAATCAATACCATTTTCTGTGGTTTCTAAAATCATTCCTTAATTCCAACTAACGTAGAGCATGCAACCTAATTTCCACTAGGTTATCCTTGATCCCAATTCAATTTTAATAACCAATTTAACATTTCATGCAATAAAATCAATATAAAAATGTTAAATGACTAGGTTACCGGTGAGAAGAGTCGTGTCTGGCTCCTCCTCGGCTTCCTCTGCATGCATGACATAAGCTCTGCCCATAGTATGTGCATTCTTCTTCGGGCAATCAGCAGCTTTGTGTCCTTCCTCCTTGCATATGAAGCATCTAAAAGATCCCCCCATGCACTTTCCATAGTGTAAGCGATTGCACTCCTTGCATGGTTGCCTTTCTACAGGCTTTGGTGCTCCAGGAAGTGGTGGTTTTGGTGGTCCTTGCTTCTTGACTTGACCTTGGGGCTTTTGCTGTCCTTGAGGTCTAAGAGGCCCCATGTATGGCTTTTTATTTGGCTAATTGTGTTGTTGGTGTTTCTGTCTTTTGCGTTTCACTTCAAAATCAACATCCGTCAAATATTGCTCAGCTTTAAATGCCTAGGCAGTAGCAGCAGCATAATCTAAAGGACACATCACCATCACGTCATGACGAATAGTAGGTCGTAAACCATCTAGAAAGTGCCTCATCTTCTCAGCAGCGTCCCTAGCAATGATCTTCGAAAGTGCCTCATCTTCGAAAGCCATTCGGTATATCTGATTGGTTTTATAAACTTGGCCTTTAACAATTTCTCAACTTCTTCTTTCATTTTCAACTCGACTTCTTTTGACATGCGACGAGATGGCTGTTGAAATGGTTTGAAACCTTCTTTGAGTGGAAGTCGGTGTTCGACCAATTTCCGGTCCAACCCTGACATGTCATCATAACTCCATGCAAAACAGTCTTTGTATTCTTTCAGCATATTGATCAAATCTTGCTTCAACTGCTCTTCCAGTAGCTTACTCACATATACCACTTTTGGATTCTCAAGCTCCCCCAAGTTAATTTCTTCCAACGGGTCTTGTACTTCGTGTTGGCCATCTTCCATTTGAGATGGCGCCATCAACAATTCATTAACTTGGAGTTCATCCTCTTCGTATTCTTCCTCTTGGACAACCTCAGTTCCATAGGCGTCCCATGCTTCCTCTTCCTCTAATTTGTTCAGTACCTGCTGCACATGTGCCTTCCATATAGAGGTTGCAGCTGCCTCTTTTCCTTTTTGGTTCAAATCAATCATCAACTTCCTCAATCAGCGGTTGAATTATCGGCCTAGGTGGCACGATAACAGTAGGCTTGAGGATTCTTTCCAACACCGAGCTTGGAGTTGGTGTTTACATGTACAATAAATTTTCTTTCTTGCTATTGCTACGAATTTTGATAGGCCCAAAATCCCCATTGTAATATCTGGCCTCCACTGCACTTGCACTTGTTTGGAACGGTTTTCCATCCGCTTCTACAACCTCCACAACATCCTCTTTCCAAAATAACAACAGTTGGTGCATTGAGGATGGGATGCACTTGTTTGCATGGATCCAATCTCTGCCTAACAACGCTTGGAAGTTGGCGGAGGAGTTCACCACAAAAAATGCACATAAAGATGACATGCTCTCTATAGTAACATCAGCGGGGAACACTCCAATGGTCTTGGTGGTTTCCCTGGTAAACGCAGCAACAGAAACTTCAGTAGGGATCAAATCTTCTTCAGTTTTGCCCAGATTTCTTAACATCCTTACTGGAAGAACATACACGGCTGAGCTATTGTCAATCAAGACCCTAGACACAGGTTTCCCATTGACATGGGTCTTGATGTACAACGGCCTTATGTGATTGACCGGTGTAGGCTTCTCAAGTATCACCTGTTGAAGCTTATTTGGGTGGCTCTCCTTGATAATCAATCTCGAACTCCCTTCAGAGAGTTTATTTGCGTGTTCTTCCTTTTGCACTGATTCCTTGGGCATCAACTCTCCATTCTCTTCTTCTATCATTTTAAACCTCTTAGGTAGTATCATCACTCCTGTGGCACAATCCACAGTGATGTGAAACTCTCCAACACAAAAATTAATTGTTTTTCTTATTTGATCATCCTCTTCGCTTAACAAATCATCTTCATCCTCCACAAACTTATCCTCAATAGCCGATCTTCCAAACTTGGATTTACTCTTCACTGGCTCCCTGGAGACTGGAACATCAATTGTGGGTTCATTTCTGAACTTAGCTGACTCCTCTCTTCTTGCAATAGCTCTTTCTCTCAACAGCCGTCTCTTTTGAGTCCTAGTCGGTGGCCTAGGGAACTTTTTACGTTGGACCACCCTCCAAGACTCACTAACTCCCCTCTAGATGGAAGGACGTATCTAGGCTTTTCTATCCTGCTCTCAATCATTTTTCCTTTTGAGATTTCATACGCATGCCGCTCTCTACCCTGATCAGCTGAAATTTTCCTGGTTTCCACCTTTCGTGTCTCAACTCTACATACGTTCTCCTGTCGGAGTATCTCTGGTACTGCTCAAGAGACGATTTCCCTCTGATCCCTTGATTACCATGCACTGGTCTCTCGTAGAAATGTTGGTTCCATGGCTGATAGGCCGCAAATTCACCAACATTTCTGGGGAAACGTTCCTGAACTATTCTCACTCGATCAACACTATTCCTTCCATGAGCTTCAAACAGTTGACCCTTCGGGATCCAACATTTCTTGATTATTCGGTCTTTCACTGCAAAGGACCGACTTCTTTTCTCATTGAGAAGATCCCTCAAATCTGTCACATTCACATTAACCAAGGCTACTGGGGGGAAAGGATCATCATCCACAGCCATAGACTCGTGTTTGTTAGGGAACTTCACGACTCCCTTGTTAATTCTGTCCTGGAAAATGTTCTTGAACGCCCAACAAGATTTAGTAGCATGATTGTAGGAGTTGTGGAACTTACAATACTCTCGACCTTTCAGCTCTTCTTTGGGTGACATCCTGTGATCAGGTGGAAAGGTGATGAATTTTTCTTTTACCAAGAAACCGAAAACTTCCTTGGTCTTTGACACATCAAATGTATACTGCATATCTTTGGGGAGTTGGGAGTTGTTCTTTTTTTCAGGTTCTGCCGACTTCTTCTTTAGTAGGGGAACTGTGCAAGAACCTACTGATTGAATTTCTGCCAATACCACATCTTCCACCTCCTGATAATAAGACCCCATAGCAGTTCTCTTTTTGTATGATTCTTCCCGCAACAGTTCTTTGTATTCAGCAACCTTGGCAGCAAGCTCAAAGAAATCCCTGAACTCCATACCTTGGAACTTCTTCCTTAATTCAAAATCCAGCACCTTTTGTGCCATCTTCACGAACTCGGTCTCCGGTAGGAACACCTTGCACCTATTCTTCGTCTTTTTGAACCTGTCGATAAAAGACTCTACATATTCTCCTTTCTTTTGGGTGACTCTGGATAAATCGGCAATACACACTTCTGGCTCTGTTCTATAGAATCGAATGTGATATTGTTTTTCCATCTCTTGCCAGCTCATCACTGAATTTCTGAGGAGTGAGGCATACCAAGCAAATGTAGTCCCAGTGAGGGAATTCGGGAATAGCCGCAACTTTATATTGTTGAAGTTCTCCAAGTTGGCTAATTCCCCGCACTGGATGGTGAATCTGGCTATATGTTTCATGATCGATTGGCCGTCCTCCCCACAGAATAGGCTGAAATCATGAACTCTATAACCCCTTGGATAAGGGTTATTCACGTCTATATAGTTTGGATATGGTTATTGGAACTCCAGGCGGCCTATCTGTCTCAAAGCCGGCCCATACAGCTTTTGAACAGTTTTTCTCACTACCTCTGGATCAATCCCGTGGATGTTCCGAGCTGGGAGTTGGTGATGGTAGTAATTTGCCCCCCGAGCTTGAAACCCTGTATTTAAACCAATATTACCTCCTGGGAAGCCCCCATCTACTCGTTGATGATCCATGTATGACATGTCTTCGTACGCTCCCCGATATAGAGGATTTGTCAAGCTGTACACCTGAGTAACAGGTGGCTTTGAGCTCCCCACTCCATGAGCGCGTGGATATGGCTGAGCCCTCCCTCCTAAGGTTTCTTCTCTCTTTTGAGGTGATGTATACTTTCTTTCTGGCTGATTCAGGAGAGTGAACTCCAGGCTACGAGGATCACCAGCCCTAAGTTCCCTACTCCCCGGTCAAATTCATGGATGTTGTTACTTCCCTGACCAGTCTCTTTGATAGTGGTATTTTTCTCCCCTCGGGTAGACTGATTCGGTTTACTCAGTAGAGTCTTCAAACAGTCACACATTTGCTTTAGATAATGCCAGTGAGATTTCTTCAATCTTTATAGCAGTCAATTCTTCCATCACCCTGTTTGAAACTTGATCGTATGTAATAGGAATCTACAGATCTACTTCTCCAGCCGGTGTTTCAACAACAAGTTGTTCAGGCTGTTGAACCCGAGTTCCCTCCTGATTAACCAGAGACTCCCCTCTCTCCTGAGTGAAGTTTTCTTTTCTTCTTGGCGGCATAGTGAGGTCCCACTGGGCGTGCCAAAAATATGTTTGCACAATATTGATATTTGCGGACGTGCCAGGTGTGAAGATGCACCGATTTATGTGAAAATGATAAAAATCTAACTTCTAAATATTCAAGCGACGTGAATTCTAAATTCGACCGTCAGTTATAGTCTCCTAAAACAAATGCAATGCCAAAATAAAGAAAACTATTGGAAATTGATGCAAATAAACCCCTGACATGATTTTGAATTTACAAAACTGTAGGAATTCATCAAAACTTGAAAAATATAAAAACTTGTTGCTGAAATCTAAAACGAGAAGACATAAAATGCTAGAAATATATTGGAAAGCTTGAAAAACTATTGTTTGAAGATTGGAAATTTAGCAGAGAGTTTTTTGCAGAATTTTTGTCTGTGCAGCGAGTTGTGTGTGTCCTTGTCTTAGTGTTTGCCGATCTCTTTTCTTCCTAGCAAATGGCCGGTTCTCCTCCACTCCCCCATCATCCATGTTCCCTGCTTTTCACGCCACGATCTCAACCTCCCCTCCCATGATATTTTCCCTTTTCAGCTCTTTATGATCAGTTTTTGAAAATTAATCCGCTGCACTTGATGGGCTTCTAATTAAATTTCTAATTAAATTATTTTGGCCCAAACACTGACATATTGGAAATATCATATAGACCAGGAGGTATCTCACCTATCAACTCGTTTTCGATTAAATTAATCCATTCTAAGTTCGGAAGTTGGACGAGTGATTCAGGAATTTGTCCTTGCAACCCACAAAATGCTAGAGAAAGTGTAACAAGACTAGTGAGATTCCCAACAAATGGGGGAATATTTCCTGAGAGAATGTTCATTAATAAGTCTAAAGCTTGAAGTTTGAATAAAGAAGCTTATAGTTCTAGGATTATGTATCCTGTGAGGTTGTTGTCGATCAAATTCAGGTAATAAAGATTTGATCACGTGGACAGAAGGAGTTGTTGCTAAGAGCATCTCCAACCCCTACGCAAAAATGGCGCGCAGGGGCCTTCTCCAATGGGAGCTGCGCTATTTTGATTCCGTCTGCGCTATTTTTTTTGTTTTTTTTAATTATAAATATTTATATTAAAAATTATAAATATTNTGAATAATATTTAAATATTCAAGTACATAGTTAAAATAAAAATATGAATTCAAATTCAGATAATTTAAATGCAAATAGAATAAAAGATAAACAAACTAAATCATCAATAATTGGAAAATCAAATCCGGATCAAGATCCAGATCCTCCAAATTCACCAAAATATTTTCCAAATGTAATATTATCGCAATTATTAAAAATATAATATTAAATATATCCAATATAAAATGTAATTAAAATTATATCACTAAAATTAAAAAATATACATTTAATAACTAATAAAAAAATTAAATAAATAAAATAAAAAAGATATTCTTTTTTAGAGTAAGATTTGAAGCAGATGAATATTGTATTTAGCACAGAATTGAATTCAACACATTTATATCTTTTATTGGAGATGAATAATAATAATAATAATAATAATACATACAACACATTTATATCTTTTATTAATATATATATAAAGAATTGAAACTTGCTGTGGGACACGGTGACCCAATTTGTTTTTTTAATAAAAACATATTTATTTGTTTGACCACTTTGATATTAGTACAAATGACCTATATCTACATATATATGAAAGCTTGAATAAGTTTAGAAGAGCCTGTTTTTGCCCGGTTACAGGTTACCAAAAATACACGCGTTCCATTCTTGGTTCTCCCAAATACACGTGTTCTACGCTAGGTTCTCCACTAAGCAAAGATGCTGTGCTGTCAAGGAAATAGTCACTGTCTCAGAGGTGTGGTGTCCATTGATCTCTTTCCCTTCGTTCTTTTTTCCCATCTGTTTACAACCTTTTCTTCCCAAACTCCTTTTGTTCCCCGTCTCTTATGCTCTTAATCTTCTTCTCAGTTAGCATCTAGCTTACGCCCACCTCTTTTTACGGTCTTGTGTGCGGCTCAATCTCCTCTCTTACTCTCCTCCGCCTCGGAAAGCGATACTTGGGTCTGTGTTTGCCTTAAATTTGCTTGGATCTGGTTTTCCATTTGTGTTTCCCCCCCTACCCACCGCTTTGTTTCTTTTGAATTTTTATATCTTAGCGGTGTGTAAATTCAAGCTTCCGTGCTTACATGCCTTCCTCTGCTCTACTCACGGGCTTTTATGGCTAGTCTAATCTAATATATAAAAGGATCACATGAAAACATTTGCGACCCAAACACACACATTAAAATCAGAGCCAGTCCCCAAACCCCAACCCATTGCCTCTCCTTTCTCCTCGATTCTCGCTGCTGTCAAGTTGTCGGCCATGTCTCTAGCCCGAATAGATTTCAAATCCTAACTTTGTGATTGTCTTTCNATTATTACAAATGACCTATATCTAATCTAATCTAATATATAAAAGGATCATATGAAAACATTAAAATCAGAGCCAGTCCCACCAAACCCCAACCCGTTGGCCTCTCCTTTCTCCTCGACAAGTTGTCGGCCATGACTCTAGCCCGAATAGATTTCAAATCCTAACTTTGTGATTGTCTTTCGTGCACTTATGCGAGCACGGCTGTGAGCTGTCACAATCATTTTCTTGGAAATTATTTTCGCCTTAAATATATGTATATATTAAAAAATAGTTTATGATAATTTTTAAACATTAAGGCATTGTTTGATGTGCATGATAAGAGGTGATTGATTTTTAATCCTTCACTTATCATGTGTTTGGTGTGCATGATTAAGATTGTTGATTTTATCATCCATTTCATTTGAAGATATATCAAGAGGTAATGTTTAATTTCGTTGATAATATTATAATTATATATTAAGAAGTAATATTTTCTTTGGTGTAATTTTTTTGATAATACTTGTCATTTATTTCATAAATTAACATCATCCGTTGATATTATTACAAGTTCCATATAATTACATCTGAGAAGGTAATTTAAGTAATTTTTTCAATATTTTGTTTGTATTATTTATATTATATTAATGTAATTATAATTTTGTTAACTAACATTATATGATTAAGTATAATTTAGTTAAATAGTATATTTTTAATATTAATCGCGATATTAAAAAATAGTAGGAATATTAAAATAATAATAAATACGATTTTGTGATTTTTGAAAATATTTCAAAGTTAGTATTTTTAATATAATTAATTTAATTTAATATAAGAATGAGTTAATATTATTGTACTTAATACTAATGAAATTATAAAGTATTTTGTTACTTTTTTAAAAAAATTATAAAAATTTATATATGAAATAGTGTTTAGTTACTCTATAACTTTAGTCACTATAATATAATTTATATAATATTATAAATATGTTTATGTTAATGCAAAGTAACATAAGAAATTAATAATTCTAATTTAAATATTTTTATCCAACTATATATTTTGAAATAACTTACTTAAAAGTTTAATATAAGTAAATTATATTAATTTTTATTGTCAAATTAATTTGTGTGGTTATATACAAAACAATTTTAAAAAATATGTAATAAAATTGCACCGAGTATTTGGCGAATTCATCAGTCCTTCGGCTCAAGTTTTCGTTATTCTTCTTGCGCAGCTCTTTTTTTTCTTCACCCCATGGTATTTTTTGTTAGTTATAAAGAATCTGTGATTCTCCTCCCTTTATAAATTGCATCGATCGTGTGATTATCGGAATTCCTAATTTGATCTGGTAGTTTTCTGTCGAATACCAGAATTTTAGAGAATTGCGCCGAGTCTCAGTAATTCAGAATTTGATTTGGGAGAATTGTGCTGAGTATCAGAATTTGAGAGAATTGATTTAGTAATTTCAAGTGTGTTGACTTATTTGACTTGATTTAGTAATTATACTTATGTTTTTTCATTACTTAACTTTATCCGTAAATTTATTAATAAAAGACTAATACACCACATTCCACATTTTTAAAAAATCAATAATAAATTGTATACACTATTCCGATACAAATGTTGCAGCATCAACTTCAAATTAAAATAAAAAAATAGAAAAACATACAACAATACGACATAAGTAATTGCGCATCTCGAAATAAATAGTTGATGATGATGGTAACGATGCCCCCCAGTGCCACACAGTGGTCTTCTAATTACTCTACGTCCACGACCTAACATCTCTTCAGCATCTTCATACGTACGTGTTTGGGCTGCAGATGTACTGGTATCGGCAATGTTCCCACCAACCTCATACTCTTCTGTCTCAGAATATTGTTGAAATGGTATGGGCGACGTGTTAAATGTAGGGCGACTCCCATTCATACCCGGTCGAAAGTCACTTTGTAAGGTAAAATGTGTGTGTCTCCCGATGCCATCTCTCAACTATGGCTGAAAGCAAATGATTATCATAGTTTTTAATAGGACCACATAAAATGACACCATAGAAACTCATGCGTGCTAGACATAGGCGGACACAAAGGTGAATCCCAGCATTATGCAATCTCCAAAGACATTTGTCAGACCGACGTGGAGGAATTAGCGCATTCAGGTTTCCAGCATTGATATTATTTGATATGAGTTTATCCCGCAAATACAACACATTATCCTTATTTTCAGCCATCTTGCAAACAAAAAATCATTATATAACAAATATTATAATTTTTATCAACAAAATGTAACTAATTAAATTTACTAAATTTAAATTTAAAGTAATTTTATTTAAGATTTCATCTTTCATATCAACTTATTTTAGCAACATAAATATAAAATAATGGGTGAGATTGGACACATATTCTTAGAATCCGTGACAATCTGTCACGGATTCTTTGAATTTGTGCCCCACCTCTTTTTTCTTTTTTTTAAAAAATAATTAAAAAAAGTTAGAATCCGGACAAATAAGTCACGGATTGCAATAGTCTTATAAACCTTTTCCTTTCATACTATTTTAATGAATTGTTTTTAAAATAATAATATTTTTAAAAAAAGCCGAGGCCTGTTCAGCCCGCACTGTAAATGTTATTATCCTCTTGTTGATAGATATATTATCATTGAGAGAGAAGAGATGCTGTTTGATTAATTTAAATTTTTCTTTAATATCCTATTTAAAATAATTATAAATTCAACAAATTTAATAATATTTAAATATAATTTTAAATTTGACTAATATTATAAATATTATAATTATTATTGATCATATTTTATTAACTATTATTTAATATTCAAATTTGTATTACTATTTTAATTATCACAATAAATGCATATTTATGTTATTATCAAATTTTACTTATTTTCTATAATATTAATCGATTTTTTTGTTGTTATTTGAAATTAAAATTAATGAAAATTTAATAATTAATATAATATTTTAATTTTATTTATAATTTTTTNTAAAAACATATTTATTTGTTTGACCACTTTATTATTACAAATGACCTATATCTAATCTAATCTAATATATAAAAGGATCATATGAAAACATTAAAATCAGAGCCAGTCCCACCAAACCCCAACCCGTTGGCCTCTCCTTTCTCCTCGACAAGTTGTCGGCCATGACTCTAGCCCGAATAGATTTCAAATCCTAACTTTGTGATTGTCTTTCGAGCACTTATGCGAGCACGGCTGTGAGCTGTCACAATCATTTTCTTGGAAATTATTTTCGCCTTAAATATATGTATATATTAAAAAATAGTTTATGATAATTTTTAAACATTAAGGCATTGTTTGATGTGCATGATAAAGGGTGATTGATTTTTAATCTTTCACTTATCATGTGTTTGGTGTGCATGATTAAGATTGTTGATTTTATCATCCATTTCATTTGAAGATATATCAAGAGGTAATATTTAATTTCGTTGATAATATTATAATTATATATTAAGAAGTAATATTTTCTTTGGTGTAATGTTTTTTGATAATACTTGTCATTTATTTCATAAATTAGCATCGTCCGTTGATATTATTACAAGTTCCATATAATTACATCTGAGAAGGTAATTTAAGTAATTTTTTCAATATTTTGTTTGTATTATTTATATTATATTAATGTAATTATAATTTTGTTAACTAACATTATATGATTAAGTATAATTTAGTTAAATAGTATATTTTTAATATTAATCGCGATATTAAAAAATAGTAGGAATATTAAAATAATAATAAATACGATTTTGTGATTTTTGAAAATATTTCAAAGTTAGTATTTTTAATATAATTAATTTAATTTAATATAAGAATGAGTTAATATTATTGTACTTAATACTAATGAAATTATAAAGTATTTTGTTACTTTTTTAAAAAAATTATAAAAATTTATATATGAAATAGTGTTTAGTTACTCTATAACTTTAGTCACTATAATATAATTTATATAATATTATAAATATGTTTATGTTAATGCAAAGTAACATAAGAAATTAATAATTCTAATTTAAATATTTTTATCCAACTATATATTTTGAAATAACTTACTTAAAAGTTTAATATAAGTAAATTATATTAATTTTTATTGTCAAATTAATTTGTGTGGTTATATACAAAACAATTTTAAAAAATATGTAATAAAATTGCACCGAGTATTTGGCGAATTCATCAGTCCTTCGGCTCAAGTTTTCGTTATTCTTCTTGCGCAGCTCTTTTTTTTCTTCACCCCATGGTATTTTTTGTTAGTTATAAAGAATCTGTGATTCTCCTCCCTTTATAAATTGCATCGATCGTGTGATTATCGGAATTCCTAATTTGATCTGGTAGTTTTCTGTCGAATACCAGAATTTTAGAGAATTGCGCCGAGTCTCAGTAATTCAGAATTTGATTTGGGAGAATTGTGCTGAGTATCAGAATTTGAGAGAATTGATTTAGTAATTTCAAGTGTGTTGACTTATTTGACTTGATTTAGTAATTATACTTATGTTTTTTCATTACTTAACTTTATCCGTAAATTTATTAATAAAAGACTAATACACCACATTCCACATTTTTAAAAAATCAATAATAAATTGTATACACTATTCCGATACAAATGTTGCAGCATCAACTTCAAATTAAAATAAAAAAATAGAAAAACATACAACAATACGACATAAGTAATTGCGCATCTCGAAATAAATAGTTGATGATGATGGTAACGATGCCCCCCAGTGCCACACAGTGGTCTTCTAATTACTCTACGTCCACGACCTAACATCTCTTCAGCATCTTCATACGTACGTGTTTGGGCTGCAGATGTACTGGTATCGGCAATGTTCCCACCAACCTCATACTCTTCTGTCTCAGAATATTGTTGAAATGGTATGGGCGACGTGTTAAATGTAGGGCGACTCCCATTCATACCCGGTCGAAAGTCACTTTGTAAGGTAAAATGTGTGTGTCTCCCGATGCCATCTCTCAACTATGGCTGAAAGCAAATGATTATCATAGTTTTTAATAGGACCACATAAAATGACACCATAGAAACTCATGCGTGCTAGACATAGGCGGACACAAAGGTGAATCCCAGCATTATGCAATCTCCAAAGACATTTGTCAGACCGACGTGGAGGAATTAGCGCATTCAGGTTTCCAGCATTGATATTATTTGACATGAGTTTATCCCGCAAATATAACACATTATCCTTATTTTCAGCCATCTTGCAAACAAAAAATCATTATATAACAAATATTATAATTTTTATCAACAAAATGTAACTAATTAAATTTACTAAATTTAAATTTAAAGTAATTTTATTTAAGATTTCATCTTTCATATCAACTTATTTTAGCAACATAAATATAAAATAATGGGTGAGATTGGACACATATTCTTAGAATCCGTGACAATCTGTCACGGATTCTTTGAATTTGTGCCCCACCTCTTTTTTCTTTTTTTTAAAAAATAATTAAAAAAAGTTAGAATCCGGACAAATAAGTCACGGATTGCAATAGTCTTATAAACCTTTTCCTTTCATACTATTTTAATGAATTGTTTTTAAAATAATAATATTTTTAAAAAAAGCCGAGGCCTGTTCAGCCCGCACTGTAAATGTTATTATCCTCTTGTTGATAGATATATTATCATTGAGAGAGAAGAGATGCTGTTTGATTAATTTAAATTTTTCTTTAATATCCTATTTAAAATAATTATAAATTCAACAAATTTAATAATATTTAAATATAATTTTAAATTTGACTAATATTATAAATATTATAATTATTATTGATCATATTTTATTAACTATTATTTAATATTCAAATTTGTATTACTATTTTAATTATCACAATAAATGCATATTTATGTTATTATCAAATTTTACTTATTTTCTATAATATTAATCGATTTTTTGTTGTTATCGGAAATTAAAATTAATGAAAATTTAATAATTAATATAATATTTTAATTTTATTTATAAATTTTTAAATAAATTAATTCTAGAAATTTTATTTATTTACTCAATTATTTTAAGAATATATTACTAATTAATATATGACGAGGACATTTTAGTAATCACAATATAATTAACAAAAATAATCAAGCAAGTTAAAATCACGTTAAACATCATATAATTTATCATAATGTGTTATTTATCTTTATTTTTTATTTTATAATCACTCTTATTATATATCATTTACTTATTTTATCATACGAACCAACCGATGCCTAATATGATAACTCAAATGCTGAGATTCGAATATTATCATCACAAAGATAATTATTAATCCCTCACGTATTACATTACCACTCTCTGGGTTGGCCACGATTGGATTAAAGTTTAATTTATTGTCATTATATCTTTCCAAATCTTTTATCCGAGAAGATAAGCTTGACAACGAGATTAGTGCAACTGTGGGGTTCTTAATATTTATTTACGGATATATGTATTTCATAAAAAAAAAATAATTTTTTTATTATTTTCAAATAAAAAGTATAAAATTTTGAAATTGAAATGATAGGAAAAAAATAAATAAATAATATTATTATAATATATTAAAATCTTGCAGCTAGTTTGATAACATGGGGAAGAGTGTTTTAGGCAAACTCAAAATTATAAAATGATTCAATTTAGTTACTATATAGTGCTCTTGTATTAAATATAACTAGCAAATCATGATATATGAAAGAGTAGGTCTCTTGTTAAATAGTTTCACGAATTTTTATCTGTGAGACAGGTCAACCCTACCGATATTCATAATAAAAAATAATACTCTTAGCATAAAAAATAATATTTTTTCATGGATGACTCAAATAAGATATACGTCTCACAAAATACGATCCGTGAGATCGTTTCACACAAATTTTTGTCAACGTTGAAAAAGAATGAGGTTTTTACTTTTAAATTTTTAAAATTGAAATGGCAGAAGAGTTTTTTCCCCATCAATCCAACTTTGAGCATTCAGGCTAAATAAGCCTTCTGAATGTCATGCAACTTTCTAACTACATCATTCATCTGCATTCGATCTTTAGGCGATTCCTTGGAACATGCTACTCCAATTTCAAGAATACAAGTCATACAATTCTTTATTTTACTATCCGTGTGTTCTCGTGGAATGATTCGATCTGTCTCCTGGCTTTGCAAAGCATGGCTAACTAAATCGTGTAGGTTCGAATGGCCACCAAACGCTGCATCGTCTGTTGGTCTGATGTTCGTGATCATCTCCAATAGAAAAATCCCACAACTGTATATGTCCCCTTGTATTGAGATGTCATTTGTCATGCCATACTCTGCAAATGTACTTTATAGTTAGATTTTTAAGTAGGACTTTTGATTCGTGTTTCTTCAATGTATATGAAGAATCTCTTACCAGGGGGAATATAACCAATGGTACCCTTGATCGCCACTGAGTTGGTGCTTGTTTCATTCGGCGGACATATATTGGATATCACTTTGGCCAAGCCAAAGTCCCCGACGTGGGCGGTTAAGTGTTCATCCAATAGAATGTTACTCGGCTTCAAATCACCATGAACGACGACAGAATCAGTGCCATTGTGTAAGTATTCGACTGCTGATGCAACGTCGATGGCAATATTCAATCTCTGAGCTAGGCTAAGATTTTTACTGCTTTCAATTTCATTTTTTGCATAATCATTATGCAACCATTTGTCCAAACTTCCGTAAGCCATAAATTCATAAACCAATGCCTTAAAGTTGTTCCCCTGGGAGTCTGTGCTTTCACATACACTCAGTATTTTCAAAAGGTTTCTATGTCTGATCCCTCTTATTGCATTGCATTCTGAGGTGAAGCTTTTGGAAGCTCCTTTGATTTCAAGATTGAGAACCTTCACTGCTACAGACATTTGTTTGTCTTCAAGAATTCCTTCGTAAACAGACCCAAATCTTCCAGAACCGAGCAAATTAGCTTCGGAGAATCCATCTGTGGCTTTCGCAAGATCTTCAAAGGATAACCTTAAGAAGGACTCAGGAAGTGATGGCACTGAATACTGAGCCTCCTGTGATATTCGTCTTCTATAGACGAATATGCAGATGCATATTGAGAGCGTGAGGCATATGGCCCCTGCACCCAACACAGAGATCAAGATTTTCCAGAGATTTGAGAAGTGTTTCTTCTTGAAATTTGTAGATGGGCAAGGAGGAAGCTTTAACGAAGCAATCCTTCCACATAAGTTGTCGTTTCCTTCAAGTGAAATCGCACTTCCATTCTGAAACACTCCTTGTGTTGGCACTTCTCCTTGCAGCCTATTGAAGGACAGATTCAAACTTATCAGATTCAACTCGTTAGCTAGAAAACTTGGGATAGAACCTGATAAGTTATTCTGTGAAAGATCCAATTCTTGCAGTCCCTTCAAAGCACTAAGCCCAGCAGGTATCTCTCCTTCAAGAGAATTTCTTTCCAGGTGGAGGCGTTGTAGCATGATGCAGCTGCTGAAAGTTCTTGGTATTGGTCCTGATAATCTATTGTGAGACAAGTCCAAGTCCTTGAGATTTATGAGAGAGCCAACTTCCAGAGGAATAGGACCCGTAAAACCATTGTGTGACATGTTAAAGAAAATCGAAATGGAAGAAAGGCTAATAACATCTCGAGGTATTGAGCCGTTGAGATTGTTGGAAGAAAGATCTAAGCTTAGCAAGTTTTTCCAATTACTCAGACTTTGAGGTATCTCTCCATACAAGAAATTCTCCTTGAAGGATACACGGTTCAACAATGTCAAGTTACCAAGAGAAGATGGTATCTCATTTGTCAATTTATTCGCTCCCATGTTGATCTCTTGCAACTTGGTTAGTTTCCCAATGCCCCAAGGAATACCACCTTCAAGGACATTGTTTCGAAAATCAAGTACAGTAAGTCCGATAAGGTTTTCAATACCAGCAGGAATTGTTCCCTGTATTTGATTTTCTCCTATATACAGCTGGCTAAGTTGCCTTGAAAGATTCGCAATGGAGTCTGGCAATGAACCGCTCAAAAGATTAACAGAGACATCTAATGATTCAAGGTTAGTACAATTTGTCAAAGATGATATAAAGCTAATATCTCCCTCCAAACCATTAAACTGGATGAGAAGTTCTTCAAGGGCCGAAAGCCGGTGGAAATCATTTGGCATTTGCCCAGTAAATTTATTTAAAAACAAGTATATACTTTCAAGAAAGGAAGCATTTGAGAGCGAAACAGGAACTAGACCATCAAAATAATTGCCTCCCAAGTCAAAAACCCGCAATTTCGGAAGTGTGAATCCAATATCTGGAGGGATGTTTCCATGAAGTCCATTCAAACCCATTGAGAAAACTGTTATATTTGATATATTGTATAGACCATATGGAATTTCACCAGTCAGCTTGTTGTTACTTAAATTGATAAATCTCAGCCGACGGAGTTGAACAAGTGACTCCGGGATTTCTCCTTCCAACCCACAGTTTGACAGAGACAGTCGTGTTAAACTTGTTAGGTTCCCTATAAACGATGGAATAGTACCCGAGAGATTGTTTGTTGTCAGGCCTAAAGCTTCAAGTTTGAACATAGAACCTAGCTCCGGGATTATGATTCCTGTGAGTTCATTATCTATCAAATTGAGGTAATAAAGATTTGAGCACTGGGAGAGGTTTCTTGGTATCTCTCCAGTGAAAGAGTTGTTACTAAACTCGACGATCTCAAGACGCCTCATACGACCAAATTCTTCCGGGATTTCACCGTAAAAGCTGTTGTTTTGCAGAATGAATGCTCTAAGAAAAGAAAGATTACCTAAATGGGGTGGAAGGGATCCCACAAGGCCACGGGACCTCAAGTTGAGGGATACGACTCGACCTCGATGCCTTTGACTGCACAGAATCCCTTCCCATTCACAAAAGTGTACAGTTTCATTCCATGACTTTAGAGCCCCCAATGGATCATCATCAACCGCGTTCTTGAACGCCAGCAGAGCTGCAAAATCCGTTTCATTGCTCAAGCAAGTCGCAGGAGTCGTGGCAAAGTACAAGTAGAAGAAGATGCAGAATAACATCAGAAACATGTGATTAATGTTATTGGTAGAAGTCATTAGTGGAACTCAAGAAGCCATTGTTTTTGGTTTTCTCGTATACAAAGTTGACAAATAACGTAGGCATGTATCCAAGATGAGATCCTCCTTTTCTCGTGAGAGTTAGAGAGATGGATGTGAAATTTCAAATGTATCTTTCACCAGAATCACTCATTTGAATGGAAACACACTATCTATATTTGTGCTCGCAATATATAGAATTAGTATAAAATATAGGCAAAAAGACGGATCTCTTATTTGGGTCATTCATGAAAAAAAAATATTATTTTTTATGTTAAAAACATTACTTTTTATTGTGAATATCGGTAGGATTGACCCGTCTCACAGATAAAGATTCGTGAGACCGTCTCACAAGAGACCTATTCTAAAATATATTAATATTGTTACAGAAGAGTATGAATACTACAAGTAACATGTGTTTCCCACCCACACCGGCTACGGGGAAGCTCCGCCCATGTGTGAATTTGTTGACTCTCGATCCTCGAAGATCTTGGTGGTTACAGAAGAGTATGAACACTACAACTTTGACTTGTTCTTCATTAGTTTAATTAAGTGACGTATTTGTCTTCTATTTCTTCCACGAGGACCTTCTGCTAATGGATGAATAACAGTAAAATAACTTTTCTCGTCCACGACATTATCCATTAAATTTTCAAATTTTAATTTAGATGTGCTAATTTTGATTTTTCTTTTTTTTTTCTTTCAGTCTTATTTCATATGCTGACGTGCCATCGAAAAATATTGATGTAAGAACAGAAAATACTGAAATAGTATTGAAAAATTGATGCGTTGGTGCTAGGATAAAAAAAAATCCATTGGACACTAGCTAGATATAGTAACCAACAAATTTTTTATTCTGTCACGAAGAAAGAATATGACTTGTCCTTACTGATCGAATTCGAATTGAACTCTGAGAAAATTGTTTATTGTACAAGACAAATGTTTTCAAATCAATCCGATGATCACCTCAATTGGTATTTTCCTTACTTAAATGATCCGACTCAATTTATCCTTGACAAGTCGGATTGATATCATTCTATTCTTTAAGCTCATCAGTCTAATAATGATTCAGTTCAGTTCACTTAAATGATTCTTAATCGATTAACATTCTTTATCATATCAGTTTAGTTAATTGTCCATCAGTCCAGTAATCTGTATCAGATTGATTTCATAGTAGACGAGTTTAATCTTATCGGATCATATTAGTTTGTAATCATCAAAACTAAGTTCAATTTTTTATGTTAATAATTTCTCTTTTTTTAGTGATGATCAAACTAAGTAAAATAACAAGTACTGAAATAAGACTTTTATAGATAATCACATGATAAAAACATCAAAATATAAACGGTTTATCTTCTGAAAGACTGGTGGGATAAATGACTAGGTTTATAACCACCACTAATACAAATTGTTAGGATTAGATGCTTATTACTAGCCCACAAGATAGTTTTGGTAAAGCAATCGCTCGGTCTAACAATCGGTATCAGAGTCAAGATCACATATTTGATTCCCATTAACTGCAAGAAATGCAATTATTGTGAGAGATATTTTAAGATGCGATAATTATCCCTGTTGGTTAGAACAAACAAAACGTGATGCATGAACTATTGTATAATATATAATATTTGAGTTGTATCGTTATCACCAGCGATAACTTTTGATAAATGTAATCTCTCGTTCCTTCAGGTGACATAAAAAAATGCTAATGTGTTCGATGTCACGTTATCAGTTGGATCAAAATGACCGAAAATTAAAATGAACGTATAAAAACCAACTTTGAAAACTTAATAGATTAGAACCTAAAATATTTGACCCATGAGACAATTTTTGTGATAAAATGTATAGAAAAAAAAAAGTCAAGTATAAATTTGCAAATGAGTCAAAAATTCCGGGAAAAAATAATAATAAAAACACAAAAATTTCTGTGATACGGTCTCACGGGTCAATTTTGTGAAACGGATATTCTATATGGGTCACCCACGAAAAAATATTATTTTTTATGTCAAATATATTAATTTTTATTGTAAATATGAACATTATTGATCCGTCTTACGAATAAAGATTCGTGAGACCGTCTTATGAAATACCTACTCTAATAAATAAAAAAAAAACTCTAAGACGCTATCACGCTAATGGGTAACCTTCCAAATTCATCATTGGCTTTTTAAATTTTTTTAAATTTATTAATTTAATGTTTCATCAAGGCACAATGTAAAATTAAAGATCTTAGTTTCACATTCATCTCATTTGCAAGGGTTTTACACATATTTTTTTGATATAATAATAAATAAAGAGTTTAGAATATCATTAATTTCACATTAAGTTATGTGTTTTTTTTTTGGATTTTCACGTGGAGTTTAATATTATTTCACCTAATCTTTCAAATAAAAAGTTGTTTTTAAATGTTTTTGACAAATATAAATTTAAATTGTTTATCAAATTAAAATTATTTTCTTAATTTTGTGACTAATTGTAATTTAAGCCCTTAATAATAATAAAAAATATATGTATATACTATAAAATTTATGCATATTTGTACAAAACTAAATTTAGACTTATTTTCTTATGTTGTACATATAATTTTAAAAAAATATATAGATAAAACCAACTTAGTTGTTATCAAATTATACTTAATCATTCAAATTGACCGGTTGATAATAGCAATTAGGTATTTAAATTGGGACACGGAGAGTGTATATACTATATTATTAAAATATTGTAAAATGAATCAACTTCATCCCTTACATTATATTAGTACGTCTGATCTCACATATCTATATTTGTGAAATGAGTTGATCTGATTTATATCCGAAATAAAAATCAATATTTTTGATATAAAAATAATATTTTTCATAGATCGGATAGAGAAGTGATCTCTAACATAAACTTGATATGTGAAACGAAATCATAAAAATTTTGTGCTCTAAAAATCAATCAAATTAATCGTTTGGTCGTAATGATGTAATTTTTATTAAAAAAACAACTAATGTCGTGGTACAATAATTATCTCTTATAAATAGTATAAATCTGATGCTCAAAATAATTATATTTTAGATAAAATCGACTTTGATATAATTAATTTTTTTCATTTAGAAAGAAAAATAGTAATTGAAATAAATGGTGAGAAATGGAAACCTGTGCGGGAAGTGGTTGGCAAAGGAACGAATCGAAACGGGTTTCCCCTCACCAAAAGCAGACCCCCCACTGGCCTAACCCTTCCAACCCTCGCACACATTACGATTCATTTGTTTATGGCTTCCAACGAAGACCCCGCCGCCGACCCCACCGCAGCGGCCCACATCTTCAACGAGGACGAGGACCTACTCGACGACGACGATGACGACAGCTCCGATCGCGACGAGGACGACTCGGCCTCATCAGCCGCCGCCGCCATCGATCTCCCTCCTCCGACATCCTCCGCGGCAGCTCAGGTCACCGTCGCGGTACCCGGCGTCCCCGATCCGCATCTCAAGCAACAGCTACCGGATACAGTTGTTGCTAAGAAACCGGCGCAGCTCGACGACTCTCGCAAGCTCTTCCAACGGCTCTGGACCGACGGTGACGAAATCGAGCTCTTGCAGGGATTTCTCGACTATACAACCCAGCGAGGCGGGCCTCACAGCTCCTTTAACCACCACCACCATGACACCACCGCTTTTTATGATCAGATCAGGGACAAATTTCAGCTCGATTTCAATAAGAATCAGCTTGTTGAGAAGCTGCGCAGGCTCAAGAAGAAGTATCGCAATGTTGTCAACAAATTTGGCTCCGGAAAAGACTACGCCTTTAAGAGCCCCCATGATCACGCTACCTTCGAAATCTCTTCCAAAATCTGGGGCACCTCTGTGCTCAATGGCTCCTCCTCCGCCGTTCTTGCCATCTGTGCCCCTGCCCCTCTTTCCATGTATGAGGATGACGACGACCCTGGCTACCCCAATTTCGCTTATTGTCAAAGCCCTAACCCTAATGGTATTGATGTAAATAGCAAAATCCCTCGGCCTAGGAAAAGAAACCGAACTGGAGCCGTGAAACTTGAGGAC
Source organism: Primulina huaijiensis (assembly GCF_012295235.1). Taxonomy (NCBI): domain Eukaryota; kingdom Viridiplantae; phylum Streptophyta; class Magnoliopsida; order Lamiales; family Gesneriaceae; genus Primulina; species Primulina huaijiensis. The sequence continues at coordinate 578,301 of NC_133309.1, read as the reverse complement.
AAACAGCAGCCTGTTTTCAACAGTAATACTAGTTATAACCAGCCATCTGCAGCACCCACGCCAATCGCCGCCACTCCGGTGGCAGCCGCAGGGACGACACAATCTGTTTCAAGTGTGATAGAAGAGACTGTGAAGAGCTGTTTGTCCCCCGTACTCAAGGAGTTATTGGGAAATTCAATGAGTTCCAATGTAAATCCTAATGGACCTTTCTGTGTACATGGGTTTGCATCGACACTAAGCCCGATGCCTTTGGGTTTTGCTGGTGCTATGAGCGGAGCCAAAATGGCTGACGAAAAGTGGCGAAAGCAGCAGATATTGGAATTGGAGGTTTTCTCCAAGCGGTTGGAGTTGATGCAGGATCAGATCAAAGAGCAATTACTGGAACTTAGGACCATGGGGAAGTGATCAATAGCTTTATCTGGCAGTGTGTTTATTTTCTTTTTCCCATTTCCCTTAACCCATTTAAGCTTATATGTAGAATTGCTGGATGCTTGTTGATAAATGTGAAACGGTGGATCCTGTTTAGGTAACCCTTGGTGAATAATGAGTTGTGATTGTTTTGTCCGTTGATGGCTTGCTTGTCTCTTGATACTTGCATAGGGATAGTTTGACATGTATATTGGAATCCATTTGACAGAAATAAGTAGTAGATTTTGATGACTCGTGTTTTATACATGGATTCTCAAATACGGTATGTGTGTGTTTCTTCCGTCATTATCCCACCTCTTTCACTCTACATATAGGAGCATGTTTTTGTTTTTGATCTTGCAGCTTTCAGTGCATTTTCTCTTGCTCTAGTTCTCGAAGTAACTTCGTCGTTGTGATTTAATGATAGAACGTTATCAAGCTGTTAGTCGAATAAAATATTAGTTGATGATGCTTAGTGATATATATGATCATGTTATATTCTTAACCGAACATCTGAATTTGAATATCAATGTTAGTTGGTGTATTAATGAGAGTTGCTTCTTGGACGCTAAAGGTTCCTGAGCTAGAGATATCTTACTTAAGCAAAGCTCTTACTGGTCTATGCAGCTCATTTGGACTCAATTTCTACGTCTTGATGCGCACTGTCAGCATGTATTTCCCATAGCAAAGTAATTAGGATGCAAACACAATACTCTTACCATAATTTCATGGCAAGGCAATATTGATTATCTAAGGTGTGAAACTTTATTGCTGGAGTTTTGTGTGTTAAATGTCAGTGCAAAAGTCTGCTGTCAAGGTTCCTGATAGAAAATTAAAACCCAGACAAGCAGGAACAGTGTGAAACGTCTGTAAGCAAGACCAGACACATATAAGTGATGGAGAACTTTTCCCAATTTCATAAACTAAGCCAGTTGCTACATCGTTTTGGTAGTTTTTTGTGTTTCTTCCCTCGCCAGTCCAAAGTCATTCAAGATACCCACTATATGGTTGTTTATATTTCTTAATAAGTTCATGCATTTTGGCTAGTTTGAATTTACAAGACATTATAATCCCAGACAATCTCCTATTTGCAACTCATATATTTTGGTGATATATAAAAATAAAAAAACTATAATAACTTTATTCACGGTTGAAAATGATGGAAGAGCTGGTCCAGACAACAATCTCCTATTTGCCTGCATCAGGAGGATTAAGTTGGTAGGGAATTTATATCTATATATATTTCAAATATATAATTGGGAAACGTGTAAAAGACTATGAAAATTGAAAAGTTCCAACCTTTTCCACATCCAAGAGACAATAAATTAAAAAGAGACAATAAATTAAAGTAAATTATTTTTTAGCATAAATTAAGACCAAGAAAATAAGTTCTCATGGAGTGGATCCAGCAGGACGGGGGGAAGGGGGGTGTTCAGATTTTAAAATTCGGAAAGAAAAAAAAAACAATATTTTATGCAAAAGTATTATAAAAATGTTAATTTCATTTACAAATGGATTAAAATCTTTGCTTGGCCGGGGAAAAAAATATTAACATAATTAAATCTTTATTCAAGTGTTTATATAATGCATGCATGATTCGCATTCCATTATGACAATCTATGGTCCGACATGAATTGGTGGAGGCATTTTGTTTTTATTTATGTCAAGTTGTTAGCCATATTTGGTATGTCAACTCTGCGAGATAAATACAAGAGACGTTTTTTCGAATATTTTTTATTACTTTAATTCTGAGTAATTCAATGCATAGACACGTAAACAAATGCATGTACCATTAAAGATTTGAATTATAAATCATCATGTTATCTATATATATTTAAATAATCATATTTATATCATATCTTAGTTTTTTAATGATCCAGCTTGGGAGAAGAAAAAAAATTTTCATTGAATTAACAAACATGGTATTATACAAAATATTTAAATAAGAAATAATCAGAAGCTATCCTTGTGAAGACCCAAAGAATTAGCTACACAAAGTCATGAATTCAAAGCTGAATTTGAAGAATCATAACAGCCTTTTTAATTATGTTTAAGGCCCTTAAGGAAGCCATAAACATGGTGCACCTCCATGAGCCTATAAATAGTGGCCAAAAGGTAGGATAAATCACACCACCAACAACTATTTTTGAAGCCTTGCAGCAACTATTTTCGAAGCACCTGCAACAGCCGAGTTCTTGTCCATTTTGAGGCAATCCAGCAGCTTTCGTGTTCGAATTTTCAGTTGTTCTTCCCTCAATCTTTGAAGATAATAATCATGTAAGTGGGTTTTTGCTATATATATTTCTTTGTAAGTGGGCTTTTGTTATACTATTATGTACACTCACTTTTCATAAGTGTACTACTCGATAAATATATCAACTACTCGTTCTTCGTAAGTATGTCCACATTTGCTCAAAAATAAATTATGTATGTTTCTTGAAATTCGATCGGCATACTATATTCGTTCCTATTTGCTATGAAGATCCTTGAACAATTTGTTGTTTGATATTAGTTATAATATTTGAAAGCATGTTTGAAATATTTGAAATGCACTGTAATGATTCGAATTAGAAATGGCAAGGAAATTCCAAAATTTGATATGTTTTGTTTAAAACCCTGATGCGGTGGGTTATAATAACCGTTCTTTTGGCCTCGCCCCTNCACTTTTCATAAGTGTACTACTCGATAAATATATCAACTACTCGTTCTTCGTAAGTATGTCCACATTTGCTCAAAAATAAATTATGTATGTTTCTTGAAATTCGATCGGCATACTATATTCGTTCCTATTTGCTATGAAGATCCTTGAACAATTTGTTGTTTGATATTAGTTATAATATTTGAAAGCATGTTTGAAATATTTGAAATCCACTGTAATGATTCGAATTAGAAATGGCAAGGAAATTCCAAAATTTGATATGTTTTGTTTAAAACCCTGATGCGGTGGGTTATAATAACCGTTCTTTTGGCCTCGCCCCTTAGAGGAGTAACATATAGGGGACTGATCAATAAACCATGGAAATGAGATGATTTTCAGTGCTATGTTTGTATTTTGTTCGTATTCGATTCAACATGCTTATTATTGAAATTATGATAATGTATTCGTATAACCTTGATATTCGTTATGCCCGATCGACCCCCATTTATTGAGTATTTGCCAAATACTCATCCCTTACATTCCCACCTCGGATAAGAACGAGGAACAAATCGAAGATAAAGAACAAGAATATTTTTGGGGATGGTGATGAAGCCAATCCACTTCAAGACCCGTCTTGTCATTATGTCTTTTAGTTATTTTATCGTGTATTACGCTTCCGTATTTCGTTTTAATCGCATTGTAAAGACGATTATTGATTTATATAATAGACTGGATTTTGGCTATTTGATGTATTACGTGGCTTGTTGTTATACAATTTTAAATTGTTAAACGACGCCGATGGCACGTCTCGGTTTCGGGACGTGACATTTAAGTGGTATTAGAGCTGCCAGGTTCATAATCCGGCTACGAGTTTGATAGCCAAAATTTGGCGAAGTCAAATTTTGGCAAAAGCTCATGCCTTCGTATCCAAATCATTCTGGTACATCACACTCGTCTCCATTTGTTTAAATTTTCAAGTTCAAGCTATCGCCGTAATTGGATGGTTTATGCTTTTGCATAGAATCTCGAAACTCAATCTCGTTAACTGCTTTCAATATATGAGAAATTACCCTTCTTTCCAACTTTGGAAATCCAACGGAAATTTTGTTCGATCCAAATACCCTGTTTATCTGATAATGTAACTTTGATCCATTTTTTCATTCGATTTTTCTTGGAAATGGCCACCCTCGTACTCGTGTTCAAGACGCCCTTCGCATGAGTCAACTTACTATTGAAAACCAAACACGAGAGATTGTAACCCTAAAGGCTCAACTCGCTAGAGGAAAACAAGATAAACAAGAACTCATGGAGATTTAGAAATTGCTTCAAACTGATATACAGCATCTCATCCATTACCTTGATCGAGCAAAGAGCCAGCTCTCTCTAACACTACGTAACCCATCTAATGTGGTACGACTAGTTCCCCTAATCGAATGTTGATAGTAAGGATTGAAACTAAGAAGGATCTTACTGATCGCTCTCGTCATGAACATGAAGACCTTGCTAGCAATCAAGACGTTACATCGCCAAGATTCATGGCACTATGGATAGACTGCAAGAACAAAATAACTATGTGCACCTTGTCGTGGAAAACGTGGAAGAAGAAGAAGGAGAAGTACCCATGGATGTAGTGGAAAAAGAACAGTGACTATGGAGAGATGATAAGGTAGGCTAAACTGATATTATGGTTATATGATACTAAAAGAAAGAAGTGTAACATTTCTTTGGGAACGTACAAAGATAAGTTGAATTATATTTTTGGGAATGTACCTATCAGCTATAATTTGACTTATATTTTTTGGAATACACTTATCTGATATAAGTTGATTTTCATTTTGAGAATTTACCTATCGAAGATAAGCTTCCGACTTAAGATTAAATGTTTGACTCGGGGATAATAAATTATTTATGAAAATATGATATAAGCTTTGATATTCAGATGTAGAAGTTGATTTTTGTGTCAAAAAGTAACGGTATGTACATTAAATTTGGAATGCTAAGTGTTAAATTTAAATATGTAGGATTTTGTAAGATCTTATGAAGATAAGAAATAATATCTAGTAAGAAATTTATGTTATTATTAGGTCATTTCCTTGTGAAAATAAAGTAAGATATTGATGGGCATTGAGGAAGTGTAGCATACATAATAAGTTCTGACTCTTCTTGTAGTACAAAAAAAAAGATTTGAAGAGAAAGACATCCAACGAAACTTGTTTGTATTAAAGCATTCTAGGCTCATAATCTTGATCAAAGACAGATTTAGTAAAAGAAGAATTGTTTGAGGAATTAGTTTCTTCCTTGCAAGGTTGAAAGAAATTTTAACTAAGTTATAATGATTGACATTTAAGTCAATATGCTGACAAGGAGTTATGTTCTAAGATTTTATATTGGTTTTAAGTTTTGAGATAGTAATCGTGATAATTTTAAGATAGAATAAAATAAGTATGGATACGCATATATTCAATGCCGATTTTATTCAGTGTACTATGGGAATTGATTAGTTGGACAAGAATCATGCAATGGTAGATTGTCGGGATAAGAATGTGAAACTCCAATCCAAGAATAAATCATATTTCATGACAAAGATAATGAACATAAATCCTTCTTTTCTGCTTTTCAGACCTAGAAAGCCATGGAGTATGGCTAAGAAGTCTAACTAGTAATAATGAGAAAAGCAAAAGAAGGAATTGAGCTCAAGATATAAAATATTCCCGTGGTACGAGAGCTCTGGAAGCGTTACTTTGAATTATCTCAGACCGTGAAGTAGAATTCGAAAGTAGTTTGATAGCTCGTGATGCACTAACATCTAAGGAACCCTAGCAAATGGCTTCAGTTGAATTCAAGGAGCTAAAAGATCGATTCCAAAATTTGTTAGACAAAAACAAATCAGACCAAGTGCCACTCCTTGGGGAGCTTCAATCTTTTTGATACAGAAGAATGGTGAAGGTACAAAATAGTATGTCGATCTACAAAGAACTCAATAAGATCAAGAAAAAATGTCATCTTTCAAGAATCTTTCCAGAATAGATGACCTTTTCAATCAGTTAAAAGGATCTAAGATCTTTTCGAAGCCCAATCTAAGGTCAGATGCCATCAACTAAAGGTCAAAGCAGAAGATATTCCCGAAACAGCCTTCAGGACTAGGTACAGACATTATGAATTTACGGTAATGCCATTTGGACTGACCAACGCTCCAACAACATTCATGAACCTCATGAATGAGAGTCTTTAAACCATACCTCAATAGATTCGTGGTCGTATTCATAGACGACATCCTTGTGTACTCACAAAGTAAGGAAGATCACGAGGAACATCTTCGTCTCACCCTACAGACACTCAGAGAAAAAGAATTGTATGCAAAATTTAAGATATGTAAATTTTAGCTAACAAGTGTCGCCTTCATGGGACATATAATCTCTGAAATAGGTGTCTCAGTGGACCCAAGAAAGTAGAGGCAATTATGGACTGGCCTCGACCAAAATCAGTAACTGAGATGCGAAGCTTTCTGGGTTTAGCTGGATATTATAGAAAATTCGTTGAATAAGTTTCTTCAATAGCCATATCCCTCGCCAAACTCACATAGAAGAACTCTAGATTCATTTGGAGTGAAGAATGCGAGAAGAGTTTTCAGATTCTTAAAAGAAAACTTTCATCTACACCAGTGCTAGTACTTCCCGAAGATGACAAAAACTTCACGATAAATAGTGATGCATCAAAGAGAGAATTAAGGTGTGTGCTTATACAAGAAGGTCAGGTAATTACCTACGCATCAAGGCAATTAAAACCTTATGAGCAAAATTACCCAACCCATGATCTTGAGTTAGCTGCAATTGTATTTGCGCTAAAGATATAGAGACATTACCTTTATGGAGTCAAATGCGAGATATTCACTGATCACCAAATCCTCAAATACTTATTCACTCAAAAAGAATTAAACATGAGGCAGAGACGGTAGATTGAACTCTTGAAGGATTATGATTTAACAATCAACTACTATCCGGGTAAAGCAAACAAGGTAGCAGATGCCTTGAGCCAAAGAGACATAGGAGGAGTAAATTTATCGGCTCTTTCAGCTTAACCATGCCTTCAAGAAACCATCAAGTTGAAACAAAATCATGATCCTTCCATAGCAAGAATTAAAGAGCAACTACAAGAAGGAAAAGCTCAAGAATTTCGAGCTGATGAGAAAGGTGTCATATGGATGAAAAGACGTTTGTGTGTACCAGACCTCAATGAGATTCGACGAGAAGTAATGTCTGAGGCACACAAGTCAAAATTCTCAATTCATCCTGGAAACACCAAAATGTACCGAGACTTGAAAAAGAATTACTAGTGGAATGGAATGAAGAAGAATGTAGCTAACTTTGTCGCTAAATGCCAAATTTGTCAAGAGGTCAAAGCCAAACATCAACGACCTGGAGGACTTCTACAACCGCTAGAGATCCAAACATGGAAGTGGGAGCATGTTTCCATGAACTTTGTGGTAGGACTAAAAAGTTAAAACAACACCATAATGAGATATGGGTTATCATCGGCCGACTAACCAAATCGGCACACTTATTATCGGTGCGAATGAACTACAACCTAGATAAACTAGTCATCTTGTACATGGACAACATAGTAAGATTACATGGAGTTCCAGCAAGAATACTATCCGATAGAGACCCAAGATTTGTGTCCCGAATTTGGAAAAGTTTTCAAGAATCCATGGGAACTAAAGTCACCCTCAGCACAGCCTATCACACACAAACAGACGGCCAAACTGAAAGGACGATCCAAACTTTGGAGGATATGTTAAGGGCGTGTGCTCTAGATTTCAAAGGAAATTGCAGTGAACATCTACCCTTAATTGAGTTCGCTTACAATAGTAGTTATCACAGCAGTATTGGAATGGCACCATACGAAGCTCTGTATAGACGAAAGTGTCGATCACCATTATATTGGGATGAAGTAGGAGAAAAAGCCATCGTTGGACTCGAGCTGATCCAAGAAACAATAGATAAAGTTGCTATGATCAAGGAAAGACTAAAAACTGCACAAGATCGACAGAAAAGCTGGGCTGACCTGAAAAGAAGACCCGTGGAATTTGAAGCGGGCAAAAAGCATATGTGAAAGTGTCACCCATGAAAGGTGTAATCCGATTCAATAAGGCTGGAAAACTGAATCCCAGATATGTTGGAACTTTTGGAATTCTTGAGAAAGTGGAAAAACTTGCTTACAGATTAGCACTTCCACCCGATATGTCAAAAATCCACAATGTTTTTCAGGTTTCGCAACTAAGAAAATATATTTTCGATCCAAGTCATATTCTGGAAGCTGGACCACTTCTGGTTGAGGGCAATCTACATGAAGAACTGAAGTACGAGGAAGTTCCAATTCGAATTGTGGATAACAAAGACCAAGTACTGAGGCGACGAACTATTCCATATGTCAAAGTACAATGGTCCAATCACACCGAAAAGGAAGCTACATGGGAGTTGGAAGAAAAGATGCGAGAACGATACCATTATCTCTTTGAGGATCGGGTATAGCCAAGTTTCGAGGACGAAACTTCACATAAGGTGGGAAAGATGTGAAGACCCAAAGAATTAGCTACACAAAGCCATGAATTAAAACACATTCAAGTCATGAATTCAAATCTGAATTTGAAGAGTCATAAGCCCTTTTAATTGTGTTTAAGGCCCTTAAGGAAGCCATAAACATGGTGCCGCTCCATAAGCCTATAAATAGTGGCCAAAAGGTAGGAGAAATCACACCACCAACAACTATTTTTGAAGCCTTGCAGCAACTATTTTCGAAGAACCTGCAACAGCCGAGTTCTTGTCCATTTTGAGGCAATCCAGCAGCTTTCGCGTGCGAATTTTCAGTTGTTCTTCCCTCAATCTTTGAAGATAATAATCATGTAAGTGGGCTTTTGCAATATATATATTTCTTTGTAAGTGGGCTTTTGTTATACTATTATGTACACTCACTTTTCATAAGTGTACTACTCGATAAATATATCAACTACTCGTTCTTCGTAAGTATGTCCACATTTGCTCAAAAATAAATTATGTATGTTTCTTAAAATTCGATCGGCATACTATATTTGTTCCTATTTGCTATGAAGATCCTTGAACAATTTGTTGTTTGATATTAGTTATAATATTTGAAAGCATATTTGAAATATTTGAAATGCACTGTAATGATTCGAATTAGAAATGGCAAGGAAATTCCGATATTTAATATGTTTTGTTTAAGGCCCTGATGCGGTGGGTTATAATAACCGTTCTTTTGGCCTCGTCCCTTAGAGGAGTAACATATAGGGGACTGATCAGTAAACCATGGAAATGAGATGATTTTCAATGCTATGTTTGTATTTTGTTCGTATTCGATTCAACATGCTTATTATTGAAATTATGATAATGTATTTGTATAACCTTGATATTCGTTATGCTCGATCGACCCCCATTTACTGAGTATTTCCCAAATACCCATCTCTTACATTCCCACCTAAGATAAGAACGAGGAACAAATCGAAGATAAAGAACAAAAATATTTTTGAGGATGGTGATGAAGCCAATCTACTTCAAGACCAGTCCTGTCATTCTGTCTTTTAGTTATTTTATCATGTATTACGCTTCCGCATTTCGTTTTAATCGCATTGTAAAGACGATTATTGATTTATGTAATAGACTGCTTTTGGCTATTTGATGTACTACGTGACTTATTGTTATACAATTTTAAATTGTTAATCTACGCCGATGGCACATCTCGGTTTCGGAGCATGACAATCCTAATCTAAAAAGAATTCAAAATATCTTAATCTAAAAGAGTTTAAAATACAAATAAAGATAAATTACTATCTTATCTACTTATAGATAATAATCCGATACCTATTCTCTTCAACACTCTCCTTCAAGTTGAGTCATATAAATTGATAATGCCAACCTTGGAATTCAAATCTTCATAAATGGGCATGTGAAGTACTTTCATAAGTATATCTTCAACTTGCAATTGGGTAGGAGTGTAGCAGAGTTCTATCATCTCTTCTCAATTTTCTCACTTATGAAATGTCTTCAGCACTGCTACGAGCTACTGCAGGTTGCTTCTTGCTCCGCCATTTCACCAAGTTCCTTAATACAAATGTGCAATATCCTGACGTGGAACGTCTGTCTGTAGGAGATCCAGCCCAACTATAAACTTTGATTTATCGGATAGATAATTTCCTAAAGAATAGTCCTTCGCCAGGGGTCCTTTTTAGATATCTCAACACCCAATATGCAGCACCCAAGTGTTCTTTAGTCGGTGTATTCATGAATTGCCTGATAACATTAACCACAAATACAATATTCGGTCATGTATGTGCTAGGTATATAAATTTGCCTACTAGTCTATGATATCTCCACTTATCAACTGGAGGACTGTCTTTTTTCATACCTATCTTGATGTTTGGATCCATTGGAGTATCTACATGCTTGCACCATAAAATACCAGTTTCTTTTAGCAAGTCAAGAACATATTTCATTGTGAAATTGAGATACTCAGAGATGATCTTGTCACTTTCATTCCCAAAAAAATTTAATCAATGTCTTTCATTTCAAATTCTTTCTAGAGAATGAGTTTCACACGGGCTATTTCGTCTGCATGATTTCATGTAAGTACAATGTCATCCACATACACTATAAGTCTATAATGGTTGCAATCTTACCTTCTTTAGAGTGTTTTACAAATAACGTGTGATCAGATTAACATTGAGTGTAGCAATGTTTCTTCAACATACTGATAAATCGATAGAATCAGGCTCTAGGTGATTGTTTGAGCCCATGGAGTGACTTTCTCAATCTGCACACCTTATTAGTCGTACATGTTGATTTAAAGACAAAAATGTTCATGTACACTTCTTTTTCAAGGTCACCATTGAGAAATGCATTCTTAACATCAATTTGATACAAAGGTCGGTCTAGGGTGGCTCCAATGGACAATAGAACTTGAACAATGTTGAGTCTAACAATAAGAGCAAAAGTTTATTTGTTGTCAATACCCTAAGATTGCATCTTTTAGCCACAAGTCTTGCCTTGAACCGTTCTATACTTCCATCTGACTTATGTCTGATTGTGAAGATCTATTTGCATCCAACAGGTTTCTTTCCAGCGTGGAGATCAGAGACGTGACATGTATTATTCTTCTCTAGTGCTCTGATTTCATCATAAATAGCAGCCTTCCAGTTTGGATGACTGAGAGCCTCATCAATGTCCCTTGGAACCTGAATCTAGTCTATAGTGAAAAGAAAAGCACGATATATAGGAGAAAAGCGTTTAAGTTAGACAAAATACCTATAGATGCATTGTACATGTTCGGGCGTCCTTCCTCACGACAATTGGTCTATCATCAGGTTCAATGTACTCACACAGGGGTATCTGTATCAGACACACCTTGTGGTTTTTTCTAAATTTGTCAGCAGAGAGCAATCATGAAAAAGTTGATTTTGTACAGGCTGTACATTATTTTGATGATGTATCTAAAATAGTTTAAAATACAAATAAAGATAAATTATTTATAATAATCCAATATCTATTACTCAACACATACATCATTTATCATCTCATTTCACGAGCTAAAACATGTCTAATTTTGAAGGCGTGCTAAAATGTTTGTTTCAAGGATGATGAAAAAGATGAATGCAGAAATGTGCAATTTTTTTTTTGTCGGCAATACGTATTTGCTTTCTACGGTCCTGTGTATGCATGTACATAAAGATTCACATTTATTTGTCCATCAATCCTCTAAACTCCCGAAGTATTCAACACGCTGCAAACTCGGTTCATACAAGTTAGCCAGCATTATGCTCTTCAAGACTTTCAAAACTTTCACATGGCAAAGCCAAACTGCTTGATCACTTGTAACCAGATTGAAACCACCATAGCAAAATAATTGCTATCAAGAAATCCACTCAGATATTCATCAATGAAGTAAAACCAACCACAGAATGTAGTCGAGTTCCCGTTGCTGTTTCTGTAGAAACACGGACAATGGTGTCATCCTTTCTGAACACATATATCACCAGAAATAAGCCGCTTGAACATTGCCTCAGCTACACTCTTTTGGACAATACTTTACAGAAATAGTGGCTGATTTCCGAGATTCAAGATTGGTTCATTTTGTTCAAGCTAGCCTATCTACAGTGGAACAAGCTAGGAATACTCTGAAACCTTAATCCCGAGTACTAGCAGATATACACATTGGCTGAAAAGGATGGTTATGGTGTTGTATCACTTTTTTTTTTTTTTTACTTTTCACACTAAAACAATCAAATTAAAGTATATTTAAATTGCAGCTAATAAAGGTTGCTAATATTCAGTATCTTATTTACAACTTACAATTGTCTGCCGTAACACCAAATAAGTAGCTGAGATAAAGAAATGAACAGGGAAAATAAAAACATATAAAAAAAGAAAGAAAAGAAAACTAATGAATATATGGCTTTTGTTTGAAACAATTGTTGTGTGTGTATGTATATTATCAACTTCAAAAAAGAAAAAAATTGAATACTTATAATAATAGAATCGAATGCTGCATAAATATTATATCTATAGGAACCCTGTGAACAACCAAAAACTTGTGTACTTCGAAGTAAGTTATAACTTGGTTGAGTTTCCCAATCCCACGTCGCTTTTAGTGTCTGCTTTTTTACACATGCAGTCTGGCATGGGATGCATGTAGAGGGAGTTACCGAACTTTCTCAGCTCGCTTCCTTTCATGTCACTGTGATGAAGCATGTCCTGCAACTGCCGTCTAAAATCTCGCCATCTGCGTATATATTTATATAAGAAAGCTAGCGATACTCAGTTTGAAACAGACATCTGCGACAAACAATGTGTACATATTACCTGATATTCGGGCTATCAAATAATTGGGCTAGCTTTCTCTTATCAGGTTTTAAGGTTTTGGCGTGTCCTTCGAAAAAATAACGTCTGTGCCCTACCAAGAAATGGGGAAAATTACCACCCTGGGTTGTGACAAAAACTTCACTGTGGAGGCAAACAGTATAATCAAGAGCAGCCAGTCTTGATGAATGACCCTGAATAACAAGACATGTTGATTTTAATGCCTTGAGAACAAGAACAGTAACTTCGGATAGAGCTACAGGTTCCGAACTGTACCATAAATGGACTAAGTTCTTCCGTGGAGGCCAGAGTTTGTTTTGTTTCCAGAAACGGAAACATCTGTTTAAGGGGGCTCATATACTTCTCCACTTTGTAAATTTTGCCCGCGGCAACAAAAAGAGAGGTGTTGTTATCGAATCCCATGCCCCTGAGCATCATTCCGACCTAAAGAATAGAGTAAACCATTGAATTTAAGTAGTAGAAATACACGAATACAACATAACACATTATTACGTATTCGATCATGAAGACATACCGTTCACAACATATGCCTCAATGCTAAAACTATTATTAATCTCTTTTGTTTAGATTACAATCATCATCTCTTTGAGTAGTTAGAAAAAGACTGGGATAAATTTAATAGAAAATCTCTCCTATTACTAAATCACAATTAAATCGTATCAAAGATAAATCATTCATTTTGATTTCTTTATATAATCTTTGATTTCTAACTGAAAAAGGAGAATGCAATGACAAGTTCTAACGTTTCACGGGAATGCTCTTACACCAACACAAGAACTGAGGTAGGAGGAAAAAATAGGCAATTTGGATCATACTTCTAGTGGAGTTAAAGGGCACTTCCCATCTACTCGGTTGGCACCTGGTCTTATCACTCGGCCTCTTCTCCGAAATTTTCCTCTCCAACTTCTTTCCCGAACAATATCCATCTCGTGCTTCTCTTCTTCACCGCCATCATAAATGCAGCATGAAAATGCAACCATGTCCTGAAAGATGAGGCTTTGTAGTTCAAGCAAATTGCAATTCACACCACAAAAGGCCATAATCAATTTCTTACTAAAACCATGGTACCTCTTCGAATCGGAGATGTACTGAAACGTATTTTCCTCCAGTTTTGGAGCTATTTTTAACCATCCGATCAACCATATTTGCAGCTAACATCCGTATGGGTTCTGAAAACCGAAGTGCTTCAAAATTGCACAGGCATCGGACGCTTTGTATTGATGGAGGAACACCATGGGCTAGTCTGTTAGAGAATGGTGCTATTCGGACGGCCCTGCCCCATAACCATTAAAAGAAGCAGGTTATTTTTCCAAGAATGTAGTTTTTTGTGCTTATACATATACTATACCGAATGAGTATCATGTTATTATCTCATATGTTATTTTTGTGTAACTGAAGCATTGTAAAAATGCAAAGATCGTAAGTACTACAACATTTAAAATCACTCAGGAAATGGGCTTTGGACAATTTTGTTTTTATCACACAAGATTTGAGTCACGAATTAGACCAAATCGCTTGTTACTATTTGAAACAAAAACGAAAGATTGATCACAGTACAAAAGGTGAGAGATCAATACTTCAACTCCAGAAGCTTTGGCAGAACCTTCTGAAGATAGTGGGAGGGGCTTGACCACGCTTTAATTCTCAAATTCACTATGTTGCTTATATTATTATTAAATAACTGGAGCACATCTTCCGGTAGCTCTCTAACAACATTAACATGATTTCTGAGAGCATATATGAAGAACTCCTCGTCAAATATTTCTCCAAAATTGCTGCAATATATAAGAGAAAACAAAATATTTTAAAATGCAATCAAATATTGACGGACTGTTTAAGAAAAAAGAGAGGATCCCATTGGCTATAGGATGGATCAGAATGTCATAGGCAGTACAGAAGAATAGGATATTTGTGAGCATCAAAAACAAATGACGAATGTTAAAAGAATCATCTTACATCACCTGGAATCTCGCCAAACACTGTTTAAATGAAATATGGGAATGACAAGAGTGGCATTTAGCAGGCGCGCCACAGCCACCGCATCACATATCTGTATTAAAAAAGAAAATAAATCATTTCACCAACTTTGCACTCACAAATACATCACTCTTTGCAACCAATATGCCTCTTTAGCATGATACCAGGACTCTTCACCTTAGCGGGATATATATTTGATGACATTTTCAAAATCTTTGAAGATGACATACCAAACCCCCACTTGTTTCTGTAATGAATATTTGAATGCTTAAGTGAATCAAATATTATTAATGTTCATATAGGAAAAGAAGTATTAAATCTGATAATCATTAAAAAAAATTAGATTTAGAAATACCATGTTGATTAATACGTTATATTATTTTGTTTGCCTTTTTTCTTGAAAAGGTATGGGTGAGTAATGATTGATACTTGAAATAATCATCATTTTTTTTGTCAATATTTTATCTTCCTTCTATTCTCTCCCCATTCCTAATAACTAATTTTTCTACTTTTATTTTAGAGATTGCTATAAAAAAATTAGATGATATATATCGCATACTCAAAATTAAAATAGTTAATTTAAGGTGAATTTGACAATATAAACCTTTCAATCAAAATAGAAACTTTATTTGCAATTATATTTACATAAATAAAGTCAGATTTTATGTATAAATGTAAAATCTAATTAAATCGTCAAAATAGAAATAGCTATGAGATTAAAAGTGAACAAAATTTCAACATCAGAATATTCATTATTGTAAAAAAATATTTTATTGTTAGTATTTTAAATGTTAATTATGAGAAATTATATTCCATAATAATCATAAGAGATTATACAACTATAAATAAGTAAGCATAACTTTTGATCTTTGTCATATGAAAAATCATCTCTAAAGTAAATAATTTTACTATAACTCCAAATTTTTTGCATGACAATTACTTAACATCAAAATATTTTAATATATATATATGCCTACATCACAAGCCAAACGATACAGGTATATAGAATAGATCTGTTGTTCAATTGTCACACATCAACTTAGAAAATCCATTGCCAAAGTAATTATATGACTGACATTTTCCACATATTGTAACCATAGGATATGATCCTTTAATAAAGTTTTTAAATGCAAGCCAACCAAGTGACTCTGAAAGAAACTTATTTAATATTTTCAAGTTTTGATGCACTTTAGAGTTCAGACATATGTTCATTGAAAAAGACATACCGATAATCTTTGCTGGTTTAACCCGCCATTTGCTTCAATTATCAGGAAACCATTTGACTTCGGCAATTGAGAGAAGTCTAGAAACACAGAAGATATAAGCATGAGTGCATGACATCAGTTGAGTAGGTAAGAAGACAAACTGTCTGTTCTGCAAGTAACTTAAAACTAACACTATTGAATACCTAACCTCAAAGTTTCCAATACACTCCAAATGAAGGAAAAAAGATACTTGTACTTTAGGAAAAGACTAATAGGTAATAATGATACAAAAGAATATACAGGAATTTCAAGCTGTCACATCTTCCATCACTTTGCTTGATTTTACCAGTAAAACACATTAATTTAAGTGAAAATAATACATTTGCACGTTTAGATGTGTCAATTTTCAGGCAAAAATGGAGGTGATTTTCTTGACAATTATATATAAATGATAGCATTGATGTGGGTATAGAATTAATCATATGTGCATATACGGTAGAAAAAGGAAAGGTGTGGGACTGTTGGGGGGCCTGCGGCATTTACTTCAGTCTTCAGAAAGAAACCAAGAAAAAAAGAAGCATAAACACACATATGGATGAACTTGCAGTTTCAAATCCCAAGTTATACCAACAATTGCGAATTTTCAAAAACACTTGGATCCGATAGACGTGTAATGTTTGCTACTGAGAGATCTTCTTATAAAATAAATAAACAAGTAATCCTGTAACAAACCTGACTGAGAAACAGTCTGCCCCAGACAAGGCTTCCACTGACGCAGCTTGGGATTCCATACGTTCATAAACTGAATATTGTTTTCATCCGCGAATATTAGAGTCAGCAAGTTAAATTTATCCAGAGAATATTAGAGTTAGCGCTTTAAATTCATCCAGAGCTGAAACTTCATTATGGATGCATATGACCACAAAATTCTCAAAGAAGACAGGAAGAACTAAACATTTAAAAAAGTTCACCCCTTTTTAAGCTGATGATTAAGTAATCAAAATCGACCATGTGTGTGACTGGTTAACACAACCACAGATGAAAGTGCACGATAATATAGTAATCTGTCACAACACAAATACTTTTTTTCCGACGAAATTGTTATCTGCTAAATTGTGACAGGCACATTCTTTCACACCAGTATCCAAGCCTGAGCAGTATTGATATCCGAGGAGTAACAAGTCTACATCCACTGATTACTGATCAAAACGCTACCATGCCTTCTCTAGGAAACTCTACTTTCACAAAAATTAAAGAAAAAAAAAACTTAAATTTCTCATGCATTTCAATTTCTACCAAAATGAGATACAAAAATCCAATAGATCAAGAGCTGGCGCTAAATTCTTCAAAATTAGGCAACAGATACCAAGGAATCAATATAATATCACAACAAATGGGGAAAGAAACACAATGTAAACAAGCAAATTACCATATTTGAGCTTTTATTGCTCTCAGCCTCCATCAAGGGCCAGAGTTTCTCAAAGACCTCAGGGCTCCTGTAAACAGATCCAGGCCCCACTAGATCACCACTTCCTCTACTGCTACTAGAATTATCATTCACAACATCAAATCCCAAAGTACCCATATACATAAGCATCCCAGATATATAAAACAAAGGAGCAAACAACAGCATGCGTCTCCGCCTGTACATTATTGAAATCAATAAATATCCGAACCTCTCCGCAACACTCTTCAACTCATCCTTTCCACCACCACCACTACCGCCACTGCTACGGAAGCTGCCCCCTCCACCGCCGCAGCTACCGGAATCTGTGGCGGCGGTCTTTCCACGGCTGTGACGGTGGCGGGGAGAAGAAGGCGGGGACAAAGAACTCGTCCCGTTGCTCAGTCTGCTTAACCCATGCATAATTCTCGAGATCCTCTACTTATTTCAGTAAGAAAAAGTGGGTTTCCAGTAAAATTAAGAATGGAGCAGAGCCACCGACTTAAAGCTCGGATATTTGGTGTCAGAGTAGAAAAAGACTCACTTTTTCCAAGTGAAATTGTCAACTTGAAGGTGAATAGTCAGTACCAGAACCTGCCAAAAAACGAGTCTTGCGTTCACTTCCACTTCCACATCCGCAGCGTAGCGTAGTTTCTCCGCCACTCAACTGCAATATGACACGGCAGCGTGGCAGTGGAAGAGGGAAGCGCGTGGTGGCTAGAAACAGGGGACATATGAAGACATTAATGGAGGGCGGGGGGTAGTGGAGAAGTTTAAAGTGGTTGGCTACGCATATGGAAAGATAATATGCTTAACAGTTGAGGAATCAGAATTAATGCTGAAGTTAAGTTTTCTTTGTTATTATATTGATCAAACAAAGTTAAGAAATGTCTTTTTTCTCATAAATTACTACACCCAAAAAATACCGTATACGACTTGAGAAATTCTGCGATCTTTTTTTTCTAGAATAGAATGGAAATGTGTATTATTCTTAGTTAATAAATACAGTCAAAATGATCTTGGATCCATCGTTGTCTCTAATGAAATGAAAACTACCTACCCATTTATTTTTTTAACAAAAGAACTACTGATTTTAAGGACACGCATTGATAAGTGGGGCTTTTTCTCAATTTATTTGTTTATACAATATTTTTTATCATTAATTTGATTTATATTTAAATTAAAATCAACATGTAATTATAAAAAATAACGAGGGACTGTACTATAATTTTAATATATTAATTAAAAAAATAAAAACAAAAATTTGTGTGAAACGGCCTCACGGGAGGATCTCTTATTTGGATCATCCATGAAAAAATATTATTTTTTATGCTAAGAGTATTACTTTTTATTGTGAATATCGGTAGGGTTGACCCGTCTCACAAATAAATATTCGTGAGACCGTCTTACAAGAGACCTACTCAAAAATAAATAAATAAAAAGAAAGTGAAAAAAAAGACTAAAATAAGAATTTAACTTACAACTTGAAGCTTAAAAAAAGAAGACTTTATCCGCTAAGCTACATCAAACTTATATTAAAATTTTAACATTTTATTAATATATATATTTATTAAAACGGACAATTACACTTAAAGTTAGTTACTTTAATATTCTCAAAATTTAATAATATAATAATAATAATAATATAATAGATAGTATAGATTCAACTAATTGAAGTCATGTTTAGGCTTAAATGCCACAAGTCAAATAGGCCGACGTCCCAAATCTAAAATAATAGCTTCTAGTTAATGTACGTTGTCCCAAAAATTCGTATATGATCTTTTCTTCGAGTTTCTGCGGACATGCTTGGGAGATAAACTCCACCAACTGGGCTTCTAAAAAGCTAGAGTAGCAGGCTTGTTAAGTGCATGTATCTGCTTCAATGACCAAGTTTGGTGAATTCCCTCCCCAATGCCACAATACCAACAGCACATTTATTTTTGTCATTCCTGCCAGCAGGAGCATACCAGTGTGGAAAAGCAATATAGTGGCTAGAGTGAGTAGTAAGTTGACGATTGGCGCGCTGTCGTAAATCCAGCCAAATAGCAGAAGAAAACCAAAAGGAGTTTACAACGTGCCACATAATATGATCACTAGTTTGTAGAACATCGCGCCATAAGATTGGCTCGAGGAATCGAAGAGCGCAATTGGAGGGGAAGTTTAAAGATGTTCATCGCATATGTCGAAATAGCATGAGCTACGGCTTTAATTAACACCTCTTTGCCTCCGGCAGAAATAAGAAAGTAAAGACCCTGTTTTTACCTCGTCCCATCCCAAAAATTCTGGTAATCCCAAATAAGTGTCAGAACATTCCTTGTGTCTCAATGCCCTATCCAGTCCATGATGCTAAGAATTGTGTATAGAAATTTCTAAAAATGATTTTGTACGGTGTCAATTATTATAAAACAATCTTTTTCAATTCATCAAAACGAGAAAACATGACACAGAATAAAAGAGCCAGACAGAAGATGATGAATGAATGATATCGACGTTCGAATTTATACACGAAAGAACGACAAACTGTACAATCAGAAGACCAGCAATCTCACAAATGTCTAAAGAAAACCAATTCCCCTGACAAGTACAACCCTCTTCATTTGACTTGTGCATCGATTCTTGCCGTGCTATGTACATGTAAACAAAATAAAACTGTGTCTAATGCAATGAATTTCTCTTCTGCAAAAAACATGAATTATTTCTTATGACTCTTCAGGATTCTGTGCAGATCAAAACCCTCAACCTGATACATATTCAAGGCCATACGCTTTGAAAAGCACAGTGACCTGTCTTATTAGTCTCTCCAGAGACGATTGCGTGCAAAATTCTTCATCCTCCATGTTTGGATTTGTGGACAAAATCGTTGCATTGACTAAATCAGCCACCAGCTCCCGATGAGATTCTTCAAGAAGATATCCAACACAGGACTCATGTGGTAGTTCATAAGCCAGCAAGGAAGCACAATCCTGCCAGGAATGGAAACCGATTGGTTATAGTCGCATATAATGTCGGTGCTCAAAATCCAAACACCACAAGTCCAAACTTATGTTACACACTTCCACTGAAAGGCAAACCTAGATATAATTGTTTCACTTAGAAACATGCAAGCTTGCAAGGAGCGGGGTCATGAAAGCAGTTTATGCGCAACGCAACAATTCCTAGATTGTTGCTGTAAACAAGTCTACCTGAACTTGATCTTCCACCTTTAACACGCTCCTGAACTTATCGAACTCATTTCTACTCAAAACAAGAGCTTCTGATAGCTTGTCATCCTGATGCAAGGGATGAACAGTTAAAAATGATAAGATTTTCAGAAAAAAATTTCAATCATCAGATGTAAAGATTAATATTTTTATTAACAACCGTATCGTGCATAAAGCATTTGAATCAGATGAGTGGCAAAAAGGGCTAATCAAGACTAGGGTATTGGCTCACTGTTTGGACAATATCTTTTTATCATACAGTATAAAACAAAACCTTGAATAACAAGCCTAATTTATTGATGGCCTAAAATAAGATGTTTTTAACCCAAGATTCCAAGATGTCAAAAATAAATAATAGAATTAGCATTCATATTAGGTAGGTTTTGTGTTCATATAGTATTTATCGGGTGTAGTAAAACTAAATTTTATCACCCACGGATAGATCTAGAAAAGGATCTTTACCAGGACAAGCTCGATGAACTTTTGAGAACGTAGAAAAAAGCGAATCGGCGAAAGATGGTTCTGCAGAAAGAGTAAAATCGTGAAAAACAGGATACATAAGTCCTTAACATGATATGACATCAGATCAATTAGAGATTGTCTCAAGAGAACTATCTGGATTAAAAGGAAGAACTTGTGAGAATATGTAACTTTAACAGCCATATATCTTGCAAACCATCACAAAAGATTGACACAAAGATCATTCAGGGGGTTGATAATGTTTTTTTGTCAAATTCTATCTATTTCTGAAAGTATTTGCCATACCAAGGAGCAAAATTAGAAACGACAATTGCGACAACTGATGAAAGCTTGATTTGATCTCTTACCTTGGTCACATCAGATCTAGGTAAGAGATCAAATCAAGGTGGCTGCTAGAGAATGATAACAGAAACAACAGTATTTGAAATAGATGAATAATAAGTCTACAGAATACAAGCATGACGGTATCTACCTTCATAATTTGAGGAAACAATTGCTCAAGTACAGTTATTGTGTCGTCAACCTGGCCACACATTATCATCTACATTAACAAGAAAAAGGTCAATATAAATCAACATTCTTAATGCAAAGACATAATTCTGAAGGCTGCTCGTCAACAGCTAGGAATGCATCGCCGTCTCGCGCTCATAACCATTGGACGAACTCACTGGTGAAGTTAAGGCCAACTACAACGTCACAGAGGGAAACACATAATGCTACAGAATACTATGTATAATTATACAAAAGGTGATAGTATATAGTTCATTATGATTTCTAAACCAAATAAACCCAAGAAATGGGTCGCGGCACACAACCGATTATTCTCCTCTTCTGTCAGAGCCAACAGTAGGAAATTAGTTTCAAACATCATCTTTACAGAAATAACAGGTCATAAGTTTCAGCACGAGCGGTGTGCAATCTGCAACAAATTTACGCCGCAACAACATCGAATCTTTAAATACTCATCTATCTGGAGCAATCAAAGATTCCATGTTAAGTTAGCCGATGTTATGCCTCTGCCACACAGGAAATATAATTCTACCATGAAAACAAATTAAAGAGGTGAAAATTATACTAGATCATTTTTTTCCAAATTCTGCCCTCAAGGGAATCCAGAATATAAACACTTCAAAGCACTTTTAGCGATATATTATAAGCTTTAGCTCATACCTGACGAATCATCTTCCTTTCACTCAATGCATAGTTGCCGTCTTCCTCATTGGACCCATTTTCTTGTACCAAAGCCTTAGTTTCTACATCTGTGTCTAATAACCGAAGTGTTTCTTCATAGCCATAGTGCTGTAAATATGATCGAACAATTCTGGAAAAAAAATGCCATCAGTATTAATCAATGAACAGAAGCTGGTTATCACGATTCATTGTATCCAACGTCAGTTTTATCTTTAAAAGAATGATCTCTTAGCTCCAGTAAAAGTTCAAGTAAGTATGACAAAAATACAATTATTTCTGGTGAGCTGATGGGATAAAAATCCGACAGAGAGAGAGATGGACATTCACAAATTTGGAATCTCATGTCCATATTGTCTGTTTTAATGCTAATTACTAACCGAAAACCATCAGCACGAGCTATTTCCATTTCATCAATATTCTTCTGTATTCTTGCTCGATGATATGCTTTATATGCCTGATTCATAAATAAAATAGACCATTAGAGACCAATGAATTGAGTACCACACTAGACATTAACAGAGTCCTCATCATTCCACAAGAAGTTCTTTTATAGAAAATAATTGAAGAGAATAAATTTCCTGCAAGAAGATGCACAATCGAAATCAAGTTTCAAATGAAACCTCTTTCAGCATAACGAATGTATAGACTGTTCAAGCAACGAAAACTCACTCAGAAGTATCAGTATACCTAAATACTGATACTGATCCTATAGTTGGTGATCATGTAGACAATGTTTGCAAATGTATGGATGTGTTCTCACAAATCAGAAAATAGAACATGAACAAGTTTAGCATGAGTAAAGCAGAGATTATAATGAAACCAAATCTTACTTTTAAATCAAAAAGAAATGGCTTCTTTCCAAAGTTTACAGTCACCCTGTCATATATAGGTAAAAAAATTAGCCTGTCAACCCAAAGTATGGGTTCGAAACAACAAAGGAAAATAAATAGGAAGTTCACATAAATATGATCCATACTCTTCATTCTCGGTTTGAAGACCAATTGTCGGAAACAGGGGACCGTACCCATTCTTCCTCACACTTCCAATCAGAACTCCATTTTTCCTGTTAAGAAGGTAAAAATCATTGAAATTATTTTAGCACAGGAACCACATGTAATCAAATGAATACTAATGGACAACTGTCGCATGCAACAAATTATTCTAAAAGACTGCAGAAATTTCAACTTGAATGTTGATTCCGAAGAGGATATCTGTTGACTTACGTGAAAAAGAATTGGTTTGTACCATAGTTAACACCACAACCCACTGTATCACCAATTGATATGGTCGGGCCAAATGTCTCTCCCTCTCCCCCTCCTCGGTAAATCATTCCATTCAATCCATAATATCCACAACTACCTGGTTCCCAGCTGCCAGACAGAAAAACATAAACTCAGAAGAATTGGAACTGACAATTGCAATTAACAGAAACACTCATATTATGATTGACCTCAATTCATCTTGTTTATTTGATTCTTAATTCTTATTGATTCATTTCTCTGCTTGATCTTGAAAAGCAATATCATGTTCATGAACTTCGTAATTCAAATGCCCATTCTTCCGAACCAATGTAAACAGCACAAAGTTGAGGTTATAATTTGTTCATTCAACGTCCAACACCAAAAAAAAAAAAAATGCGCTCAATACATCTCCATCGAACAAAGAAATCCCATTTTTTGGGAAAAATTTCAAGTAGTCGAAACACGGTGTGAACAATTCCTCGCATATATGTACCAGTATAAAGAGTGAAATAAAACGCATACCCCGGATGATGGCGGGAGTTGGTAGAAGTAGAAGTGGTAAATCCGACGGACACTCGTGCCAGAGCTCCCGCATTCTTCACGGAGATCTCGAAATAATAAACCAGCCGCTTGCATGGCGCGGGACGATCCGCCTGCACGATCCCCACGTCGTGCATGTGTTTACTCACATGCGGGTATGAAGCCGAGAGCCTGTCGGGCCCAACCAAAGCGAAACCTCGGGAACTCTTCTCAGTGTCTAACGCCTTTGGGGAGCTCTCGCGCTCCAGTTCAGTTACATCATTAGTTTTTGAGAACCTGGAAGCGATGTCCCAAGCCCGAAGGAAGTAGGAGGCCGTTAGTTCTTCCATGGCTTTGGACATTTGATCGGAAATTCAAGAATCAAGATTCACAGTAGATTGGAAACTTTCTCACTTGAGATTTCAAGAAAATGGGGTGGAAGTAGAATTTAAACAGTTGTTTTAACGACTCCAATCAATTATCACCACCTCAAAATGTGTGGAAATTATTTTTATATAAATTTTAGGATCTAAATTAGTATTAAAAAACATTAATTTATATTATTAAAATTTATATTTTACATTTAAAAAAATAGTATTTTTCTTCAATTAAAGAATGATTTTGAGAAAGATACTACAAAATGGACAATATTATTTTATAGGTTTTTGAGTAAAATAAATTAATCTAATGTAAAGAGTGTACACACAGATTTTGATATATGGAAGACTATATTTTATATTTCAAACTAGCAAAAATTATTTTGGTACAAAAATTATTGATAAATTTGCAAATTGATATACAAAATATTGTTAATTTTTTACACTTAACATAAATTGTTTTTAAGTCGATTATTAAAATCAATTAGTTCGCATTTTTATTTTCAAAGTTATGTTTTTTGATAAATTTTTTAAAAAGATTATATTTATTTAAAAATTATATTATGATAAATATGTATCATAATCTTTGTAATGAACTACAATTCTTAATTAGCACAAATATATATCGATAGAGAAATCATAAACACAAATAAAATATATTTTAAAAATATTTATAAGTATTTAATAAAATAATATTAGATTTCTCTATCTATTTTAAAGTATTATAATTATATATTAGTAAAATTTTACACTTTTAATAATAAAATATCTTTATTAAAGATAAAATGTATATTTAGTTGAATTTTATAACAATAATTGAACTTAAAATAAATTCTATTTAAGGGTAAAATGGACTTTTCAACCAATTCATTTTCAATTCACGAGAACTCATATGAGAGTATCACGAGTCAATTTTCAGAAATTAATATTTTATTTAGGTCACTCATAAAAAAGTATTACTTTTTATGTCAAAAATATTACTTTTTATTGTAAATATAAAAATGGTTAACACGTCTTACGAATACAAATCAACGAAAAAGAGACCTAATATTTTCAATTAGTGGTTACATACCTGAAATATTTATGCATAAAATAATTCTTCGGTAAATTACTACTTAGAAAAGTAGGAAACCACACAACAGCCAAAAAAATCCAACATTTGTTCTTAAATTATTGCGACAGCGAGAAGATGTGGTAAGAATTATCAGTTGTTAGGATCGGAAAAGAGTTTAGAGTGGGATGAATAAACTCTTTAAAAATAGTTATTTTTTAAAATTTGTTTTCATCGTTTTTAGGCCGTTGAAAAATTTCTCGAACGGTTAGAAATATGAACCACTTGAAAAATGCGAAAAATAGTTCAAAATTTCTAATGATAGCTGCAACCGGTTGGCTAGCTTGTTAACAAGAAACGGTTCAGAATGTAAGAAATTGCTGAAAGTAACGACACTGGATTTTTTTGGATGTTCGGAGATAAAACTCCTACGTCACCCCTTCTTCCTCTTCAGAAAGGATTACACTAAAAGACTTTGACTTTACAAACAATTGCAATAGCCCACTTCAATCAGGACTTATCATACTGTCTATTTTGAAACTCTTAGTGATCTCTTTACACTTCTGGATTTTTAAGAACGCTCGATTCAACAGACAACTTAGTAAATCAAATAACCAAAAGGTTACTGATATAAAGAAACAATATATTTTGAGTAGCACGAAGTTGATCTTTCAAATGATTAGATATATTTATGATGAGTGCGTGCTTAATAAGCGATGAAATATGAAGCTTTAAATATGCTCAAAATCTTAAAGTATGCAAGCTTAGTTATGTGACAATCGCGCGGTTGAGAAGCTTGTAGTATCTTAATTAATCGATCTTCTTCTGTTTTCTTCAACTCTTCTTTTTTAGGTTATCATTCCAACAGTCGAAAAAGATGTGTAACGTAAACCTGTAGTGTTGGAATTATGTGTCACTATCAACTGCAACAACATTAAATGTTCTCATTTAATGTTCTCTTTGCTTGTGCAGCTTTGAATCTCGTTCCTTTGAAGAGTTGTTGTTGAGCATCCTTTTGTTATAATTGTTAGCTCCATCAGAACTTGTAGGATATTTAAACAATATTTTCTTTCTGGGATAGTGACATAAATGAAGATCTTTATCACGACTAGAGCCCAACATGATTGACTTATAGCAGTGCAAAACCATTGAATTTCCTGAGTCAATCAAAGAATGTCCTTCATTTAGTGTGCAATAAATAGATTTTTAATGAAGCGGTTGAAGTCTTTGAACAGCCGGTTGAAAAACTCTTAGCAGTTGAAACTCTTCAGAATGCTAAGTTGTTGTAGGCGGTTGAAGTGTTCCTTGTTATACAAGATAAATTGTGACTGTTTCCTGAAACAATTAGATGTTGTTTAATTTTTTGGATCACCAAAACTTAAGGATAATAATAATATCTTAACATCAGTAATTTGAATTAATTGAAATAAATCAAACTACATACAAATATGAAGAGATTGTAGAGAGATAATGGATAAAGTCATGTGTTAGGTGAGATGTCAACATTGTTAGGTGAGGTGTGAACATCAATTTTTCATTTACGTGAGAAGAATTGCAAATCGGAAGAATACGAATTCAATTTGTCAACAACGTCACAATTGTCAAAGCTGGTGGGCTATTTCATGCGCGAGGAGCTCTATAAATAGAGCCGTCTTCATCTCACTTTAAGCATCCCAAAAAGCAATTACAACGCTTCGTAAACAGAAGAGAAAACAAAGAGTTGTGAGTATCTCTTGTGTGAGTTAGAGAAAATATTTTCTCGGTTATACTCGGGTTGGGAGTGTGAGATATTTAGTGTATCATTGTGTACACTTGTTGTAATATTTCTCCTGTTATAAAAGATCAGCAGTAGCTCCGAGAACGTAGCCTATATTGGGTGAACCACGTAAATCTTTCTGTTCTTGTTGATTATTTTATTCCGCATGTTTGGGTACTATTATCATCGTGATCGGCATCGTTTCGTTGTAATTTCTAAACAACTGGTATCAGAGCCTTGTTGTGAAAATTCTTAAGAATTCTGAGTTTG
Organism: Primulina huaijiensis; assembly: GCF_012295235.1. Taxonomy (NCBI): domain Eukaryota; kingdom Viridiplantae; phylum Streptophyta; class Magnoliopsida; order Lamiales; family Gesneriaceae; genus Primulina; species Primulina huaijiensis. Next base: position 550,657 of record NC_133309.1, on the reverse strand, counting down.
CTCTGTGGTTGCAGCTTTGTCTGATCTTCCACATTAGAAAAGATTTTTTAGATTTTTTGCTAAGGCTAGAGAAGTGAGGGCCGAAGATGATAAATCGGCACCGGGAATCAACAAGTTCGACGGAACAGATTTTTCGTTCTGGCGGTTACAAAGAAGAGATTATATGTACAGTAAGAAGCTGCATCAACTTCTATCAGGAAAGAAACCGGAAAAGATGGAGGATGATGATTGGGGCTCCTTGACCGACAGGTGCTAGGTGTGATACGATTGACTCTAATGAAGAATGTGGCACATAACGTGGCGGAGGCACAAACCACAGAAAAGATGATGTCCATTATATCGGACATGTACGAGAAGCCATCAGCAAACAACAAAGTGCATCTCATGAAAAAGTTATTCAACTTGAAAATGGGAGAAGATGCTTTGGTGGCTAAACACATCAATGACTTTAACACGATTGTTTCTCAACTAACACTGGTTGAAATTATTTTGGATGATGAGGTTCGTGCACTTATTCTTTTGGCGTCTTTACCAGATGTTTGGGAACCAATGCGGGCAGCGGTTAGCAACTCTGTTGGAAAAAGAAAGCTACAATTCAATGATGTCAGAGATCAAATTCTTGCTGAAGAAGTTTGCAAGATGGATTCGGGTGAAGGAACATCATCGAGATCTGTTCTAAATCTCGAGAACAGATGAAGAGGCAATGCAAAATGATGATTCAACCGAGTGGGAGTTGGCCATGGAAGATGAGATGGATTCACTGTCATCCAATCAGACGTGAGAGTTGATAGAACTTCCGCAATGCAACATAACAAGTGGGTGTACCGGTTAAAAGAAGAGCATGATGGTAGCAGCGGTACAAGGCAAGACTTGTTGTAAAAGGCTGCCAACAACGGGAAAGAATTGATTACACCGAGATGTTCTCTCCGGTGGTTAAATTAACCACTATTAGGACTGTACTTGGACTAGTGGCGAAGAAAGACTTACATTTGGAGCAGTTGGATGTAAAGACTGCGTTTCTTCATGGTGATCTAGATGAAGAAATTTATATGGAGCAGCCACATGGATTTAAAGTACGGGAAAAAGAGAAAATGGTGTGCAAACTTCAGAAAAGTTTGTACGGTCTCAAACAAGCTCCAAGACAGTGGTACAAGAAGTTTGATGGATTCATGAGTGAAAATGGTTTCCTAAGGTGTCAAGCTGATCACTGCTGTTATGTGAAAAAGTTTTACGGTTCTTATATCATACTACTGCTATATGTAGATGATATGCTGATAGCTGGAGCTTGTCTGAAAGAAATTGATAAACTTAAGAAAGATTTATCAAAGGAATTTGCCATGAAGGATTTGGGTGCTGCAAAGCAAATCCTTGGAATGAGGATCTTTAGAGACCGGGTGAATAGAATCTTGAAATTGTCTCAAGAAGAATACGTGAAAAAGGTGGTTAGCAGATTTAACATGGATGAAGCTAAACATATGAGTACTCCTTTGGCTAGTCATTTTAAACTAACCAAAGCACAATCACTATCGACGGAGCAGGAACAGGCTTATATGAATAAGGTTCCTTATGCTTCTGCTGTCGGAAGCCTCATGTATGCAATGGTGTGCACTAGATCAGACAGAGCCCATGCAGTGGGAGTTGTGAGCAGGTTTATGAGCGATCCAGGGAAACAACACTGGGAAGCAGTTAAATGGATTTTGAGGTATTTGAAAGGTACTGCTAGTTTATCTTTGTGCTTCAGAAGGTCAAATTTGGGCTTACAAGGTTTTGTCGATGCCGACATGGGTGGTGACCTGAATGGCAGGAAAAGTACTACTGGGTATATGTTCACATTAGGTGGTACGATAGTAAGCTAGGTATCTAAGTTGCAAAAGATAGTCGCGCTTTCGACTACTGAAGCTGAGTACGTAGCAGTTACAGAAGTTAGTAAGGAGATGATATGGTTGAGATCCTTTCTGGAAGAACTGGATCATAAGCTTGAGGGTAGCACGTTATACTGTGACAGTCAGAGTGCTATTCATTTAGCAAAAAATCCTGTTTATCATGCTATGACAAAGCATATACAAGTTAGGTACCATTTCATCATATCATTTTTGGAAGATGGAATCTTGATGCTTGAAAAGATTCCAGGAAATAAATATACAGCCGACATGCTCACAAAGACAGTAACTATTGACAAACTGAAATTGTGTTCAACTTCAGTTGGACTACAAGTATAAATGGAGAGATATGAGCTACTGCAATAATGATGTGAAGTCATGATTGGAATCAAGTTTTCAAGTGGGAGAAATGTTAGGTGAGATGTCAACATTTTTAGGTGAGGTGTTAACATCAATTTTTCATTTACTGAGAAGAATTGCAAATCGGAAAAATACGAATTCAATTTGCCAACAACGTCACAATTGTCAAAGCTGGTGGGCTATTTCATGCACGGGGAGCTCTATAAATAGAGCCCCCTTCATCTCAGTTTAAGCATCCCAAAAAGCAATTACAAAGCTTCGTAAACAGAAGAGAAAGCAAAGATTTGTGAGTATCTCTTGTATGAGTTAGAGAAAATATTTTCTCGGTTATACTCGGGTTGGGAATGTGAGATATTTAGTGTATCATTGTGTACACTTGTTGTAATATTTCTCCTGTTATAAAAGATCAGCAGTAGCTCCGTGGACGTAGCCTATATTGGGTGAACCACGTAAATCTTTGTGTTCTTGTTGATTATTTTATTCCGCATTTTTGGGTACTATTATCATCGTGATCGGCATCGTTTCGTTGTAATTTCCTAACATCATGGACTAGTAAGAAAATGAGAAGAACTGTCAAATCATTTGAAAGAAAAGAATAGCAACGACAGAATGAGAGAGACACAACACACATACATCCCACAAATTCTAGCAACGTTCTTTTGTTATATATTAATATTTGTAAACTCTTATAGTTTATTGTAAAAATAAATCATGTTAGAAATTTATCTCTCAATTTTCAGTAATTTTTTTTTAGTTTTCTTTGTTTATAATGTTGTATTTGTTTAGTAGATTATAACGGACAATCAAATTTAATATTCACAATCGTTGTGTTTTTATAATTTAGATTTTTATCATTTTCACATAAATTGATATATTGTTGTACCTGACATGCGCGTAACTCTAGAAATATTTTGCAGGAAGGTACAAAATATCACGGTAAGCCCTTCTGGGAAAAAAAAAACACAAGAAGTTGATTGATTTATGAAATTCATGAATAAGTCTATACATTTAAAAAAATCTTTTAAGTTGCGTTTATTTAGTGAGATGTGATTATACGTGAATAAATCATACTGAGACTATTAAAATAAGTTTATAGAATATGAAATAAAGATGGATAAGCAATAACATGTTTATTTTGATTTATTAATTTTATGAGTGAAATTATAATTAAGTGACGAGTTACAATTTTACGGTATGTCTATAATAAATATCTTATTTTTAGTTTGTATTATTAAAATTGAGATTTTGATTTTTATTGAAGAAAGAACGTAAATTATTATTAATTCAAATTTAAGTTATTTTAATTCACCAAAATTATTGGATATAAATATTATTTATTGTTTAAAAAATAAAAATTAATAAATTGAAAAAAAAATTCCTTGAATGAGGATAAAATCAAATGAAAGATATTAAATAATATATTAAATTATTTGATTTTTTATTCATGTCTTATAATTTTTAAAAATTAACTTTTCATAAATTATTTTTTTGAAGTAAAATATATTAATGCAATCGTTCTTAGATGGAAAGAGTATAAATAAAAAGTATATATTATTAATCACATATTTTATTTTTGATAAATCATCAAGTTTTAAAGGCTAAATTAGATAAATATCGATGAGTTTTACGAGTTAACACATACCATAAAAAAACAAATAAACATGAAATTAATAAAACTATTAATATAATCAAGTAAAGATAACCTTAAAATAGAAATAGACTACATAATATTGGTCACATCAAGTTCAATAATAAAATATTCCTATTAATTTCGCATGATGAAATGGATAGATGCTAATATTTGAGTTCATTTTATTTCTACTAAGAATTTGTAACATTATTACTATAATTATTTAAATATTTTTTATATAATTACTTATTTATTATCAATATAATTAGATTTTTTATTTGAATAATGTGAAAAATACAATTNAACCTCATGAGATGCAAGAAAACTATTGAACTTTAAGATACCACACTAGATATCATAAACCTCTTTGCGTTTAATTTCTAACAGATGTGATGTGTTTGAGTAGCATTTTGACCACATTAGGGGAAACTTTTGAAACTGAATGCCTCAAGCTTTGAATCTTTTCTTCAGTTTCTGCCTCCAGCCTTTTCAGTGTCGAATCCGAGCTCCCGCTTGACTACAAACAAACAAAATTTAAGCAATCAATGACACTTGTGCTGTATATTTCAGATTCAAGAAAATGGAAGAGAGGGAGAGTCTTGAATAAAATAGATGGACAACCAACCTCAGAAATTTTCTTTTGGTGCTCGGATTCCAGATGGGATCGGTAGTTCGCGACTTCCCTTTCAGCTTCTTCCTTGGCCTGCCTTAATCTTGTCATCTTCACTGAAAATTATGTACATAGAATAAAAAATGAAACATGTAATGATTTTCTTGAAGCAAACAAGAATTTGAGGCATGTGTACAGTTTCTAGCAGCCGATACGATTTGTTGAGCCTCCTGTTCGGCAGTAAGCAGCATCTGTATGCCTCCCTGTCCTCTCATTGAATCCATTGAAACTACATCAACAAACGACAAGATGGATCAGGTGAAATGTTTAAAACGGAAGGACGACGAAGAAAGAACGATGATCCGATACCTGTTTTCCTAAGCAAAAGGTTGCAATTTGTTTCTTGATGAAACTGGTGGAGAGGATCAAATGGTTCAGGACACAATGGATGATTGAACGTGTGATTATTTCCATAGAAATAGAAGGTTTCTGTTTTATGTAACTTTTACTAAGTCAATTTCCCATTAAATTAATGGCATTTTTTCTGTTTTTAGTGGGGTTTTTTTTGGGGGGAAAAACAATAAAATATCCTTGGAAATATCCACATATATGTTGATCAGATTCAAATAAATTGTTCTTAATCTTTTAAATTTTGTAAATAATTGACAGCACTATTGTTGAACTAATTGAGAACATTATATTTTCTATCAAACTGGAAAATGTGATCCATCTCACTTATTTCTCATTTAAATTCTATTAAATTATTGAAAATCATCATTATGCAACAAAGTTGTTGAACTGAGTACGAGAAATTAAAGAAAGAAATGTGGCTCTGTTGCACACTTCATCAGATTTGATGACTAAACTCTCTGCTTGAATCTTGATGCATAAATTTCACAGAAGGGAGTCTGCCCTGGTTGTTAATCTCTTGAAATAATTGACAGGTATCGGCGGCAGCTTGGTCCGGAACTGGGGGTGGCGCAGATAGTAAAGCCCGAAGATCAATACAACTACTTGGAATGGAGTAACATACAAAAACACAGCCCAGATCAATGCAAATACAATAAAGATAGACGTGGCTCTAGGATCTCTCCAGCTCAATAGAGATAGCACCCTCTCCCCTTGCATTGCCAAGTCTGCGACCACGGTTTGTACTCTTCCTGCGATGCTTCGCAGCCTGTCGTATCTCCTCCTCACTGTATCTGTGTCACGAGTAGTTGGGAATGTGTCGTATTCCTCGTCTAGTTCATCAGGGTTAGCATCCTCGGCTTGAGAAAGTCGAGCATCCATGTGGGGCGGAAGCCTTGACCTAAACCTGAAGTTCCACAAACCAATGACAAATAGGTATAAGAAGATAGTGGGCAAGATCAGTTCTGGATAGCAGATCAGTATCATGAATAGTACGTGCACGAGGACCGTTGTCACTGGGTTTTTCCAGTGACAGATCCCATCCATCCATTTAAAGATTTGTGAGATGGCCGAAAGAAGCATCATTATGCGGTGAAAGTTGGCTTTGCTCCTTCTAAGACTCCAGACTTGGTAATCCACATCCAACAAGTATTCGACTACCTCACTTCTGAGGGGTGGTTCGGCACGGGATAACTTTGATGCCACAAGTACCATTGCATTGAGGCGAAGCCAGTCGATGTGCCTGATGGCAATCGGTTGAACGTAATGCATCTTTGGGAGAAGTGGCCTTCCATATTGTGTCAGCATATTCGCCCAAGCGGTGCAGGTAAAACGTAACGCTAAGTGGAGCTCCCCGTTTTTCTTTAGACCAGAAGGAGTAAGAACCAGCAATGGATAGGAATGGGTGTATACTCGATCAATTTCGAGTGTGGAGATCCTTATTCGTATCTTTCCCAGCTTCTGATCCTTTTTCGGATCATCCTTGTTATTGACATGGCAATCATCAAACACAGCAATTGTGATGACAGTACAAGGATCATATACTTCCCAAGTGTACTGCTCGTTCCAACGAGGATGTAGCGTGTCGAGCAGCGTTCTGGTTCGAACCCATTTGTTCCCATACTTAGCCACACAAAAAGCATCCGTCAGTTTACCCTCTTTAGCTTTCGCTGCCAGCAGGTTTCGAGCACTCAGAATACCGATTTCGAGAATTCCAATGCTTGGCTTTCTCAAAATCTTGGATGATGGCTGAAGATCACTGCTAAAATGCGTGGACTCATCAAGAACATGGTAACCAGCATCTATGCAGAGCCGAAGAAGAATCCTGCTAGCAAATTTCTCCCTCCGCATATCTAATTCCTCTGCCATTGCCGGCTTGTGGAGGGCAAACCACTGCGCATCTGGAAGTTTACCTATCTCTAATCTTTGAGAAATCTCCCGAGTCGGTATGATCACCCTTCCAATCACTTCAACCTTGCCCCCTCCAACCTTGTCCTCCACGCTGAAAATTATGTACTCATCAAAAGGCTCAGATGCTATAAATATAAGCTCCTCATTCCACTCAGGATTAGTGCTCTTCGTGGGAGCACCCCTCGTCGCCCTTCCCTGACCCCCAAGACGTACATTCACAAACGTGTCGGGTTGTCTTCCTGGATCCGAAGCCACGAGGTCTTGCGCTGAGATGATATGCGCTCGGAGATAATACATATTGGGAGAGAAATACACTTTCGAACGTGTGCTCGCAAGGCTTTGCTGGCTTAGGCCATGTGCATCGGAGTGCCACGCCTCTGGGAAGGCTTCATCAGCTTGTGTTCCCATCCAAACCGCAAGCATGATCTCTCCTCGTTTGAGTATCTCCCCGTTTCTGTGCTCCAGCCTAAACCACTGTGGAGCTAAAGGACTGTCCGGGGGCACACGAACAGGCACTTCGGAAACATCAAACACATATCTCCCCACAAAGTCATCCATTGAAACATCTTTATCTTTCACTATAACTTCAATCAAACTGGACTGAAGTTTCTCTTTGGAGAACGCGAAAACGCTGTCCCAAACTGGGTCCTGATTCTTCTCCAAATAGCTAGTCACCCCTGTATAGTTCCCGATCTTCACCACGACGTATGGATCGAGACTTCCGGTTATGTCCTTCACCGGAAGATCTCTAGCCTTGACAACTCTTACGAACAAATAATTCATCTGCTCCACCATATCATAAGTGCTCGCAGTCTTGTCCCTTCCCCAATAGCCCATTCTGGCTGCCAAAGGAGGCTTAGTCTCAACCACTCTATACTCGGATTTCTGTTCAGGAAATTGCATTTGCATCACAGTAGTAGTCGAAGAAACCGGTGCAGCCTGAGCAAAATCGAACCGGGATTCCTCGAAAAACGGCTTTCCAACCGGCGGCCGAGGAGGACCACCACCACCAGTTCCCAAAGAGTAAAATCTCCTGACATTCTTTTCCTTCTTTTTCTTCTTGTTTCTCTCGTAACTCTCTTGATAGAGATACTCGTCATCAATCCTACTGCCATCGAAATCCCCAGGAGGAATGATCCCTTCTGTTGTTTCATAACGATGATTATGATGACGATTTCCGACAACATCCACCCGTTCCGAAACCTCCTCCAGGGGATCAATATGATGGAATCCATCAACACCCGCATCCACTGCATATATTTTCAAAGCAATGTCACCCTTCACATGAGAAAAGAGACCTCTTTTATCAAGAGGATACCTCTGAACCACAGCCTCCTGCTCAGAAACAGGAACAGACGAGCCAGAAATCCGAACCTTTCCCAGAAAACTTTTGTGGTGGCCATGTTTGTTCTTATCACTGTACACAAAAACCTCGACAGCTTCACCATGAAAGTCTCTAGGATTCTTGATATCGAACACGAGCTTTTCGTCCCAACACGGGTTGAGATCTTTGGATTTTGTGGAGGTCCTTCGGCGTTGATCTTGAACTTCAACTTCCACAAAAGGGCTGGCAGAACCATTCCCATCTTTAGGCATGAGATCACTGGCTTCAAGAACTTCGACCACTAGTTTCGCCATTGATGATTATTAGGATGAATTCTTTACACTCAGTTACAGTTGCAAAAAAAAAAAAACAATATACGTAGAGATGAAGAGGCGGAGAAAAATAAACAAGGTTTGAGTTTCTTTTTGCGTACTGTTAAGACAGAAAAAGACGTCTTTTGTAAGGAGAGAATCGAGCGGGCCAAGTCGAATTCTTCAATTATAATCAAGTTGAATTAAAGTTTTATTTGAGACCCAAGAATTTATTTGAGTTTTTATCGAACTTAGAAAATTTAATAAATATAAAGTATGAGTTTTTTTTTTTTTTGAAGGAATAAAGTATGATATGTAGTAAAAATACAGACTGCAAGTGTTAGGTAATTAATGTTATTATTATTACAGATTTATGGAAGTATGATTTACCGAAGATGTTCCCAAAAAAACGAGATTCTCTCTTTTACTTGGATGGAATTTTCCTTTTAAAAAGTGGTAATTATCAATGAGACAAATTTGAGACTAGAATTGTATTATAATTCAAAATAAGTAGATGGATGAAGTTAAAATTAATGAATTCATAATAATAAGGGGTAAACAGATCAAGTCTGCTTGAAAAATATTTGATTTATATTCAAAATTACTGAATTCAAGCGGAACTCAAGTTGTTTGATTGTTTCTACCAAGACTTCCTTTGATTAAAGATATTTAGTCAAATAAATTATGGATGGTAGTTTCCATATTTATACTATGGGACAAAATATAGAATATTTTGTAAAATAATGTCCACTTATATATATATATGTTATTATTTTATTAATGGGAATCTAAAATTTAACCAAGTGTTTTGGATTTTATAAGATTTTTTTACCTGTTTCCTAATTTGTCCACGGGCAATTCCAATCTATCTTGTCTGATCGCAAGGTCTTCCAGAAAACTATGTTTATCCCTCAAAAGATTATTTTTTAGTACATCTTTACTAGATTTTCTAATAATCACAAATCATAAGTTAATGATGTAGTAAAAATACTATTCCATTCCAAATGTATAAGTTTGTTTGTTTTTTCCATACAAATCAAGAAAATCTTTCGAAAATAAAAAACTGCATGTTTTACAGGACTCAGGTTAGTAAAAGTATATAAATAGAGTAGGTCTTTTGTGATACGGTCTCATGAATCTTTATCTATGAAACGGATCAGCCCTACCGATATTCACAATAAAAAGTAATATTCTTAGCATAAAAAGTAATATTTTTTCATGGATGATCCAAATAAGAGATCTGTCTCACAAAATATGACCCGTGAGACCGTCTCACACAAGTTTTTGCCATATAAGTATGAAAAAAAATTTACCGATGTAGAAACAGGATTATGCATTAAGACAGTCGCATAAACAGATGGAATAAACAGATATCGGATATATCTCATGAGTTTGATCTTTATCAGTTCCTACAACAGACGAATTGCATTTAAAGCTAACAATACTCCAATTTGTGTTTGGGTTTCAAGAATCAGTGCCACTTTTTCTTTAACTCGGGGGGAACCTTATTCTGTGGAATATGTGGCCAAAAGTATTTAAAGTTTCTCTTTGAATATACACGTACGCCTTTTTTTGGGCTTTAGGAAGAAGAATGTTCTTCATGGATAATATCTCCCCACCACCACTTTCCCAATCGAATATTTCTTACTTTTCTTATGTTTGAATCTTGGTAGATATATACACTATGAAGTGATGAAATATTGAACTAACTTTTTGAGTATATTAGTATTTATCCCGTGCGATGTACGAAATGTTATTTTATGTAAATAATTATTAAAATTAATAAGTATTCGAGTTTGAATGATTATTTAAAATTATTGATTGGTTGAATCTTAATCCGGTAAATCCAAAACCAATGCAATCTGATATCATATAGGATTGATTTGGTTTCATCACACATCAATCCAGAACCGGTTTAAGTCCGGAGAACATGCCTAGTTTTATAAGTGGAAAAAATTTAAAGTATGTATTTGGATAAGTGTTTGTGAAACGTTTCCGAAAAATATTTTTTCTAATGTTCTCCAAATATAATTTTTAAAGAACGATTGAGAGATGTTTTTGATATTTTGAGAAATGAAGACAATGATTAATATCATAACATATTACTTTTTAATTGTAAAAACGATTTTATGAAATAGTTTTTCAAATATGTAGTTGTTCTTAAGACAACTTTTAAAACATTTTAATAAAAAATTTATAAAATCGTCATAGATTATTTTATTAAAATCTATAAAATAATTCAATAATTGTCAACATATTTCATTAAGATAAATATGAGATACGTCTCATATTTAAAAGAAGATAAATCAAGAATATTATCTGGATTAAGATGATAAATATTTTAAGATTTGATTTACCATATCCCAGTTAAAAATCATCAAAATAAGTCACAATCAATTTAAATTTTCTCGATGATGATTAGAGAATACCTATAAATATTGGATACAAGGTCCTCCAATCTATGCGGTTATTCAAAAATATATCATCTCATAAATTGCAAAAAAAAGCTTAGAAAATCTTTGTTTTCTCGTGGGATCTCTACAGTTACAATCTTAAATTCAATATCAGTGGTTAGATATAGAAATTTGTTCCTATTTATATTTTAGCATATCGATCTTTATGTGTTATGTTTGTGCTTATGTTATTCGAATTTGTTCAGTATTTTGTTAAATATTTTTAAATTTGGTATCAAAATATTTGTTGTCTCCTCCTTGATATAATTAGGATTTTTTTTTATTGCACAAAAGTTTTGGATAATTTTCGGTTTTTATCATGATTTTTATGTAATTTTCGAGAGAAAAAATCTCTTAATTTTATGCAATATTCTAAAATCAAATAAATTGAACAAAAAACCCTAACATTGTAATTGGTGAAATTAGCCGTCGTCCGGAATATATCTCTGGCCAATAAGGGTACTGGCCGAAAGCCCACGTCGGGCGACCACAATCCACAGTCGGAAGTTGAATTCAACGTTCGGCCAGAAAATTGTGCCTGATATCGTGCACACTTTATTGGAGATTTCGGTCCACAATTCAATCGATTTCCAACCATTGAACATGCGGTGACTGAGGGGAATGATCTCCCAAGTGAGCCCGACATATTGGGGGTGACAACCGGCCATCCGACGTCATATAATGGCTGGAATTTCATGTAATTGCGCAGCCTGAGTGAAATTAAAAAAAAAAATTCTATCTTCGGCTGATTCGCGACGGCGAAGGTGCCTCCGATCAGGCGGTAGTCTTAGGTCGGAAGTTTGGTCGGAGGTGGTCGGGCGGCGCCTGAATTAGCACTACAAGAAAAATCAGTTTTAACAACACATCAAAGACAACGGTTTTCATTAAAACCGTTGTCTTTTTACTTTTAACAACGGTTTTAACAAAAACAGTTGTCGTAGCCTAAAAAAATCCGCTCAAAGACAACAGTTTCTTTAAAACCGTTGTCTTTGATATATCTACGACAACGGTTTTAAAAACCGTTGTCTATGAGCTTTTTTTTTTGGACTGCGACAACGGTTTTTAAACTGTTGTCTATTAGCGTTTTTCTTCAATCTACGACAACGATTTGTAAAAAACCGTTGTCTTTCAACTGGTTTTTCTATAAATTTGTTGTCAATATTACATTTTGCGACCGTTTAAGTTAAATCTGTCGCTAAAATTAGCGACGGTTGTACTATACCGTCACTAATTTAAATTTTGCGATGGTTAAAGTATAACCGTCGCAAAATTTAGCGACGGTTACTTAAAACCGTCGCCGATGTAAATATAGCGACGGTTTTACAAGAACTGTCGCTAAGTTTAGCGACGGCGTTTTTAAACTGTCGCTAATTTTAGAGACAATTTTGGTAATACCGTCGCTGATCTAAAATCAGCGACGGTTTATACTTAACCGTCGCTATATTTAGCGACGGTTATTATATAGCGACAGTTCATGTAAAAGCGTCGTTAATTTTAAATCGACGACAGTTAGAAAAATAACCGTCGCTATTTGCGACGGTTAAAGTCAAAACTGTCGCAAACTGTCTATAAATATCCCCACTCTCGGTCTATTTTCTACCATACCACTTCACAACACTTAAAATTTTTCTCCCTTATACAATTTTAGTTTCGATTTTCTCTTTAAAGTTTAATAAATTTTTAAAATCAAGAATATAGTATTTTTGACGGTAAATCAAGAATATAATTTGCATATTATATTGTGAGTTTTTTTTGTATATTTATTAAAATATTAAAAATGAAATTTTTTTTATTTTACTGAATAAATTAGCGACAGAAAGCATACAAAACCGTAGCTGAAGTTTATAAAACACCGTCGCTAAATGTAGCGACGGTGTATTAAACCGTCGCTGTTTAGCGACCGTCGCTAATTTTAGCGACGGTTAACGATGATGTCCGTCGCGAATTAATTTGCGACGGTTTTTTAAAAACCATCGCAAATTGTAACTACCACATCACTCCAAAACCGTTGTCTTTTAGCGAATGCTTTAACCACAGGACCTTTAACAACGGTTTTATATACCTACGACAACGGTTTTTCACCGTCCTCTTTAGACGTCTACGACATCGGTTTTTCACCGTTGTCTTTGAGCACACCCTTTAACCACAGGGCTTCTAACAACGGTTTTATTTGACCTACAACAACGGTTTTTAACCGTTGTCTTTTGTCTTTTTTTTAGTAGTGTAAGTTAGGGGTATGTTAATTTCAAATTAGGGTTTCACAATTTGGGTATTGTTGGGTTAAACGTGCATGGATGAGAGTAGTACTCGGATGAGTGATATCTTTGGAAGTTCTCGTGTGACAAGCTGTTGAAAATGTGCCACTTCATCTGGTTGGCTAGGTGAACAATAAAAGAGTGACTCCACATCTTAACATGTACTACTGTCTCTGCAAGGGATAGGACTGACAGTAGAGAAAGTGTAAGACTTATCTCTAAAAGATATGAGACATCACTAGTAGATAGACACGTACCTCCCCAGATTCATGGCTAACATCCTAACCCATTAGTATTCAAGTAAGTACACTCTGTGCTTCCACAAGTATAAGGAAATAATATTGCACATTGGCTAACAGCTATAACTTTTGGCCTAGTTGTAAGACCATTTTGGCGTCTTGTCATTTAAATCATCGAGTTATGAGATATTATCAAAAAAATTTAACTCATCAGAAACTAAGATGTGCTGAAATTTTGTTTCAGCAACCTCTCAATTCCAAATTGAACAAACAACTGCACACTTGATGTCGTGACTAAGAAGTAAGTTATAGATGGTTTATAACATTTGAATAAATAAAAAATTTGTAGTTAATAATGATTAATAGTTAATAATAATTAATCAACTCATTGGTGAAGGTGTATAACATATAGAAAGGAGAGTAGGTATCTTGTGAGACGGTCGCACGGATCTTTAATCATGAGACATGTCAACAATACACATATTTACAATAAAAAAGTACTATTTTTGGCATAAATAATAATAATTTTTCATAAAAATAGTAAATATGTTATAAACACAATAACAAGTTTTGTTATCATCAATATCAAGATTGTTAGCATTCCAAAACCCAACAAAAACCATTTTCTTCGATTGTGATATAGAGTAAATTTTTTTTATATCAAATAACATTTAGAATTCTTCTCTAGTGATAATGAATATCTAATATTATAATATTAAGAAAAATATATGGATTGAAATAAGCCTCCCTGTGGGTTTGCTGAGAACATTATGAACCATCATATATACCAAAAGATTAGTGGGAACAGAATTTGCAAGGAAATTATTAGAGTTATCTAGATATTGACAATTAGAAAGCTACAAAATATTATGAAATACCTCCATGATACTAAAGAATACATGTTTATGTATAGAAGAATGGATAATTTGGAAGTAATTTATTAGCTCTACTATGGAGTCTAAACTTGTCTTTTTTTTTTAAAGCACTATTGTATGGTGTATGTTAAGTAGTTGGGCTTAGAATTGTAAATCTTATGTCCACACCATTAAGATTTTCACAATAATTCGGTTGTAATCTTTTTGAATAAAGTGGCAGCCGAATTAAGTATGTCGACATAAAGTATTTTAACTGTTGGAGAACGTGATAAGAAAAATAAAGTGGTCATTGAACACGTTGTTACTGAATTAATGATCATTTGACTTAAAGACATAAATATTAAAATTTTTAAGGATCATGTGATAATTAAAGATGGACTTGGTTCCTAAAATATTTTTGGCATATAAATTTATTTTTGATTACGAAACTTACTCGGTTATGATATTTCTCATATTTATTTGTGTCCATATTCATTTATCTTGAGAAAATGTCAATTAAGTTGGACCTAGAATAAAACATTGGTTTTATTCATTAGGTTATATATGATACATGTGATACATGAAAAATAACACTTAGTATAAGAGTACATATCACCATGAGTTAGGTATTTGTTTATTAACTTTGAATGATGATTAATTTCTTTTTTTATTCAATTCATTTGAAAGATGTAGACCAAGTGAGAAAATGTTAGATTATTTTATTAAAATATGTAAAATAATTTAATTGTGATCAACATATTTCATTAAGATAAATATGGAAGACGTCTCATATTTAAAATAAGATAAATCAATAATATTATATAGATTAAGATGATAAATATTTTGAGATTTGATTTATCATAGCCCGAATAAATATAATCAAAATAAGCCAAAACCAATTCAAAGTCGGACCCTAAAAATCTATGCAGTTATCTCATAAATTGCATAAAGTTGTAGAAGATTTCGACTTTCTCATGTTCGTGTGATCTCTCCAGTTCCAATCTCAAATTCAATATCAGTAGCTAGATGTTAAAATTAGTTCGTGTTTATGTTTCTGAATATCGATCTTTACGTGTTATGTTTGTGCGAATGTATATCGAATTTACTTTAGTATTATGTTAAACATTTCTAACAAAAGTTTTATAAGTATTTGTCCGAACAAAATCTTAATATCTCCACTTATTTAGCTTGTTTGAATTTAGAAAGGTTCTTTGTTATAAAGTTATAATATCTTTTAAATGATTGTTTCCCTCTTAGACGAAGTATTTATAATATAATTTTAATTTGTTTTCTCTCTAATGTGGCCTTTTATTTTATTGGTTTATTTTCAAATGTCGCGACTTAGAAGTCATGGTTTATGACATTTGAATAAATAAAAAAATTTAGTTAATACTTAATAATGACTAATGGTTAATAATTAATTAATCAACTCATTGGTAAAGGTGTATAACATGTAGAAAGGACTGGTCGTATATTTCCATTGTAATTTTTATTATTGCCACTTAATTATAATTATGAATTAAGGTAAATAAAAATGAATACAAACAAATGCAAAATTAGCAAGTTTCTCCATCTACCAAGCATGAAAAAATACCCACCACATCAGTACAATTTATTTTCAATTTCTCTAGTCATGTACAGCAAAAACTGGAATGCTCTGTTCATTTCGGAAGAAGTTTCTTGGATCGACCTTGCCTTTTATCCTTGCCAATCTTTCGAAGTTTCCCTTGAAATACTTCTCACCCCACACTTTTCCCTGATCGTAGCTATAGTCCTCGTCGTTTTTCCCCAAGTCGAGATCTTTGTAGTTGATGTATGCGGTTCTTGGCGACTTAGCCACATATGGGGCCATTTTTTTGTGAAATGATCTCATCCAAGATATGTGCTTGTCAGCAACTTCGGCACGATTGTCGTCAAACCAATTTATCATGTACTGAATGTTGAACGAATTTCCTTTTCTATGTGGAAAAGCGGTTTCATTTTCTGGGATCTTGTCCATTTTTCCTCCTAAAGGATCAATAATCATAATAGGACGCTCTTCAGACAAGAACATGTTGTGTATCATCTTCCATCCCTTGTCAGGTATCGGAACCTTTAAGAAATCGGATGTCGCCTTGTTGAAGACACGCTTGTTTTTAACTTTGTCAAGCAATGTCTCCGCTGGCTGGTCGGTTTTCCTTCCGCTGAAAAAGACTGCGGATTGAATCCAGGAAACCTGGTGACATTCTTTCTTGTTGCATGGCCTATCAGTGCAGCCACTGTCTTTCAGGGGTTCCTGGAAACAATCTTCAGTCTCCAGGTTGAATTCAGGGAAATGTTTTCTCAACAGTTTGACTAGTTGAACGGCAGGCCCTAGAAACATGCCGTTGTACGTGACTTGGACAAATTTCTCGTCCCCTGGAACATTATTTCCAAAGTTTTGGATGAGGATTCGAATGAAGAGATCTTGCGGGAGCTTATGTGCGGTGTTTTGCCACTTGTGGAGAAGATTCAGATCTGCAGGATCCAGTTTACGGCGAAAGGCGAAAACTGTAACCTGTTCAGGGACTTGAACCAGCTTGAGTTTCCACGCGAGTACCACTCCAAAACTTGCTCCCCCTCCACCCCTGAGAGCCCAAAAAAGATCTTCACCCATAGTGCTCCTGTCTAGGATTCTACCATTCACATCCATGAATAGAGCATCTAACACGTTATCTGCTGCAATCCCGTGTTTCCGCAGCAATGTTCCCAATCCTCCACCGCTGATGTGCCCCCCAGAGCCCACGCTTGAGCCTAATCCTCCAGGGAATGCATGAGTCCTGCTCTTATTGCCGATATGATAGTACAGCTGTCCCAAAGTCACCCCTGCCTGGATCCAGGCCGTTTCCTGTTTAAGATTGATGTTGATGGAGTTGAGATTGGTGAGATCGATCATGACGAAAGGGGACTTCGAGCGGACGGACAGCCCTTCATAATCATGGCCACCACTCTTGACCCTGATTTGCAGTTTGAGCCGTTTGCTGCAGCGAATGGTGGTCCAAATATCAGTTTCTTTGAAGGGTGTCACGATTGCAAATGGTCTTTCACCAGTTTCATTGAACCATCTTGGATTCTGCGACGCAGATTCCAGAAGCGACATGTATTCGGAAGAATTCGGGGTGTAAATGTTTCGCCGAATCTTGGCTCGGCTCGATGAATGGCATGACATGCATTTGAGAAAGGTTTTCTGATGGACATGGCATGTAGCTGCCCATGAAACCGACAGGAAAAGCATAGAGGACATGAAGAATGTTGCAATGCTTCCCATGTCCCCTCTTCTTCTGGAACTTCAGAGATTTCTCGTAATTTACAAAATTTCAAAGATTTAAGTTATCTTCAATGGAATGGAAGCATAAAAGCAAGTAATCGAAATCTTCTTGAAACATTAATAGACAGCATTAATGAGCAGTAACAGCAATAAAAAAAAATTCAGTAACAGAACATATAATAATAATCAGTACACTTATTGTAATTACAAAAATTGTAATATTGATTATAGTATTAAAATATTAATGAATTTTTGGTATGAATAGTAAATAAATTTAGAAGATAATATTAATTAAAATAAGGAAGTGAGGTGACCGATGATTTCGGTTAGGAATAAATCTAGCAAGCGGACTAGGTCAAGTTATAGTAAATTGATGATAAGTCCAAGTATCGATCCCACAGAAACTAATATTTAATTACTAGAATTTTTATCACTAACTTAAGCTAGACAAATTAAATAAAAAGATTATATATGAATTATTAATGTAAACTATTAAATAAAATAATTTCAATTAAAAACGAGGGATTCAAATATCAAGGAAGGATTCAAATTTAAATAAATAATTAAGACACACAACGGTACCAAACTCTACTATGTTGACACGTATTAAAATTCAATTAATTATTTAATTCTTGACAATCACGGTGAAAATCTCCAATTTTATTTATTAAACGATTCCTCGAGTTAATAAATCTATTTAAATCTAATAATCCAATTATTTCTAATTGAATTTAATTAGATCTAAATGCATTAAATCTTCGTGGAATTTCAGTTTTCACCTAAAACCGCACACTGAAACCGAATACTATTTCAAGTCGGTTTAACTATGTGTTGATGACGTCTTTGTTGCTTTATTTAACCAATCATCTTTCGATTCGTGATTAATCAACAAACATGTAAAGAGTTGATCAAGCTATTAACAAGAAATATTAAACTAACATCAATCAATAATTAAAATCAAGAAAAATAATATGTTGAAAATAAACCAAATATCAAACAAAATATTGTTTGGCCATATCGTGGTCTTAGTCTAAATAAAATTATTCCATAACTTCAAAACAAAAGTGAAAATTCATGTTTAAGTGCATAGAAGAAAACAAAATAAAGAATGAGTGAAAGGAATTCTCAATGATTTGTGGTGAGTGTTGAGGAATTCCTCATGTCTCTGCCTCCTACCTCTATCTTCCTCTTCGTTGATGTATTCATTGTAGTCTTCGGTTCTCTTCCTTCTCAGCCTCCTCCCTTCACTTCTGCTCCCTTCTGTTCACTTCCGTTCTCTCTCCTCTGTCTCTTTTTCTGAACACTTCTCTCTTCTGTCTTTCTCTCCTCCTCTCTCTTATTTTCTTCTCTCTCCTTTCTCCCCTCTCCTGCTCTTCTGCGCTGCTTTTTTTCTTCTTTTTGCGCCTCCTCTCTTCCGCGTTGATTTTTTCTCTTTTTGCGCCTCCTCTTTTATGTACGCTTCTGCTTCCTTTTATTCTTCTCAATGGGCTCATCCTTCAAATATTTTAAGCCTGTGTCAAGATAACAAATGTAGATAAATTGTAGATTTTATTTTCAAATGTGAGATTTTATCTTTATCAAGATCTAAATAGATTTTTTCCAAAACTTCAATATTATCAAGGAATAAAATATAAAATATTTTATTTCCTTTCTTTTGGTATTTTTTCCTTTGAAGTCTTGTAAATTTATTTTATATCCAAATTTAATCATTTTTCCTCTTTTATTCAAATCTACAATTATTAATTCAATTAAGCACATAATTAGGGATAAAAAGTCTAGATAAGCACAAATAAAATCCCTAAATCTCTATAAGATTTGGGCTTATCATGAGGTTTTGTATTAGTATATGATACTTATAATGACAATAATTAAATATTTAGATTAATATTATTTAAAAGTATAGTATTATTTAAAAAAATACACAATATTGTTGTTAAATAATATAATTTAAATAATAATTATGGTATAACAATAATAATAATACAACTAATAATAAAAAAATATTTGTGATTTTGAAAATCATTTTGAATATTAGTATTAAAATATAATTATATTGTTTTAATATACACAAACATATTTAATATCACTTTTAAATTAAAAATTGCAAGTATTGTTTGACTTTCAATTAATTTTTATATCTATAGAAATTATAATTACACAAGTTAAATATAAAAAACATTAATTCTATTTCAGAAATAATATGTATTTTATTTTTATAAATTACCTTCACGACCGAATTAAAACATACGCAATATAGTTTTTAATCACAAAGATATTAAATTGGATATATCATCCTGGCAAGTAGGCCCATAAAAATCCCACAATCTAATACATTTTCTCAATTGGTGAATTATGTGCATCGCATGCTACAGATCGACCCGTCAAAATTTTGCATCAAATTGTCGATGAAATATTCTTACAGTGCGATGTCTCGTTACATTGAAGAGCATGTGTATATCACAGATGATGATAGCCTACAATTTATGTTTGATTTGTCCATACCAGATTCCTTTTACGTGTATGTTAAATCATCGCCAGTGTCAAAAACGTAAGTGATTACTCTTTTGAGGAGGTAGTTAGGTCAGTCATAACATAAGGTTTGGGGACAATAGATCTAAATTATCAATCGTCACCTTCTACATATTACGTTGATAAACATTCAACTTAGACATATTTTGAAATCAACACTGGGTCTAGGATCACCATATCTAGAGAAACGAACCGACCGAAGAACACCCATGACACGTCTCCAACCGAAGAAGATCATGCATGGTGGATAAATTGAACACGAAGATGAGATTTTACTTCAGGGGGTTGACATCATCATATCACGGTCCCCTCAAAAGTTGATGTTGCATGGGGGTCGAACACAAACATGAGATTTAAAATCATGGGGTCAGGAAGCAAATACCACAAATGTTGGATTTTTCGATAGTTCTACTAAGGCTGAAAATATTTCGGCCTCAATTACAGAACATATGCCTGAGCAAGATGATTTATTTGGGAACAGTAATGTGACGAGTAGCGATAGATGATTTGGATGCTCCATCGATTGATGGAAGAGATGATGAATATGTTGATAACGCAAATGAAAGCACATCGTCGCGTGTCCCGATCTTTGGAGCAACACTTATAAAGAATTTTCATAACACACCGGAGACACAGTTACGTGAAATTCTCCAATCTTTCAATGAAATATTCGACGAACAAATTTTTGATTCATTTGGTCTTCATTCTGCATCACGAACAAAGTTTTACAATCTTGACAGACTAGAGCTCACTGTGAAAATGGCTTTTGTAAAAATGATTTAATAGCTTCCGTGAATGATCTCTCTGTTCGAGTTTTGAGACATTGATATATTGTTGTACGAAGTTCTCTAACAATTTGGAAGGTAAAATGCAAGAACTGGTTCGAAGTTGACAATTATACGTGGGGACATCGAGCATCAATGAAACAAAAATTAGGATATTTCATGATCAGGAAGTATGGTGATGATCAAACATGCATATCTAGCCAAGTGGGTATAGATCACCACAACCTTGATGTATGATAGCTGGCACACTTTTTGGGAATCGTACGTATTGATCTTGCATATGAGATAAATCATGTGCAAAAGAGTATTAAAACAAAATATAGATATGATATATAGTATGTTAAAGCATATCAGAATTTAATATCTTAGTAATTAAAAATTATATTGTGTATTTTCTAATTTAGCTGTGAAGGTAATTTATAATAATAAAAATACATTATTTTTCTACAATAGAATTAATGTATTTAATATTTAACTTGTGTAATTATAATTTCTAGAGATATAAAAATTAATTGAAAGCTAAATATCGTCAATTTTTAAAATATTTTATTTATTGATAATTTTATTTCGAAAGACGACGACAATAATAATAATAATAAAATTAATAAATAATTTCAAAGAAATTAAACAAATAATAATAATCACAAACAATACACATTAATAAAAATAATAATGATATAATTCTCATTAATGAGGATTATGAAAAACATTATTATTAATAGTATATATGTTTTGTCTCATATAAATTTATTATTATTATCTTTATTAAATAAAAATTTTATTATAAGAATAATAAAATAAATGTGATCTTCTTTTAAAATTAATTTTATGAACCATAGTTTTTTACTAATCGCTTAATTTTCTAACTTTATAAATGTTTAGAAAGTGCGATATTTTTATAAATGTTTTTTATTTTTATATGATTTAAATAAAAAAAATTAAAAAAAAAAAGCCGTAAAGAAACTACAAAGGTGGCAAGATGAGAGGATCCGATTGAGATAACCTTAAACCACGAACTGCCGCGTTTCATATTTCTCGGAGAACTTCCAGAGCCGGCCACGTGTTGCTTTTCTTACAGGCTACGTGCCCATTTCTCATCTTCCCCCATATCTTATACATCTGCAACTGCCTCTCCCCGCTGAGAATTTCGCAAATCAGGTTTCGACAGAAAGAGAAGCGAGAGTGTTAAAATGATTAATGTCTTGGCTTTGGGTCTTTTTTTCACTTCCCTTGTGACTGCGGGGTTCTTTTCTCCAACCCCGGAAAAGCAGAATTCGAAAGAAAATATTGTGTTGAAAGACGGGCACAGGGTTGTGGTGGAATTTGAGAACGATAATGGGAATACCAAGGTTTCAATTTCACCCCAAGATTACAAGGGGTTCGTGGAAAATATGGAGGACAAAGTGTCTGAAACGTTGGAGGGTGTGAAAGGGAGATTGAAAGAAGAAGATTCCGCAATTCCGGAAGAAATTCATCGTGGGTTTAGTCCGAGAGAGCTTGTGTGCGATGCATATGGCAAGTGTAAGCATAAAATTGCGGCCGCCATCGGGAAGACAAAAGAAGCGGTGGCGGAGAAGGCCCATGAGGTCAAGGAAGGGGCGGATGAGGCCGTCGGTAAAGTTAAAGATACTGTTACTCATTCGGCACATCGGGTATCTGATAAAGCCCGGGAATCAACAGAAAATGTGAAGGAGTCTGCTAGAGAAGCGGAAGATATGGTTTTTGACCAGGCCAGCGAAATTAAAGAAGGTGCCGCTGTTCAAGCCGAGAAGGCGAAGAGCCTTGTGTCAGAAAAGGCAAAAAAGGCAGAAGAAATGTTGGAAGATGTGTCGGTCAGAGTGAAACAGGGCGCTCAAAGGGTGAAAGAAGAAGGGAAAAAAGAATTAAGCGGCGCGTTGCAGCGTGCTCAGGCTGTCGGGGTGCGTGTTTTGGCATTCTTGGTGCCACCGGTGAGCATGAACTCGGTTTCTGGAGTGCTGCATTTGCTGGGATTTGCGGCGGCTTATGGGATGTGCTTTTGGGTTACTTTTGCTTCGAGTTATGTTCTGGCTGCGGCATTGCCTAGGCAACAGTTTGGTATGGTGCAGAGCAAGATTTATCCTGTCTACTTTAAGGCCATGGCTTATTCTGTGGGGATGGCATTGTTCGGACACTTGCTGAGCCAGAGGAGAAGATTGTCTACAGTCAGTGTTGGCATGTTTCAGGCTTTCAATCTTGGGGTATCACTTGTCATGGTTTTGGCGAATTTGCTGTACTTGGAGCCTCGCGCAACAAAGGTTGGAACTTTATCTTATTGTTATATCAAATACTTTTTAAATGCTTGATAACTTAGAAGTTAATTCATTGTTGTAGTTAGAATGGAGTTCAGTTGTTATTTTTCCGAGCAATGGATCATAGCAAATACTTGTAGTAAATAATCTCTTGGGATGAACAAGGATTTGTAGTACTAGTCCTAACGTATATGCCAGCCATTAGTTGAAATCATCATTAGTGGACAACTACTTCGGCATGTCCGTACCTTAAATCAAAGGCAGGACCATGAATCCCAATGATGGGAAGACACAGAGTTTATGTTTGTTCAGAATTTTGAAATTTCTTAATTTTGATCTTTATTGTCTTAGGTAGAGTTGCGAGATAAGTCCTAATATGTACTGCGAAGAGAGAGTTGTCCTAGAGGTGGACCAAATACGTGGTGATTGCCTTGTTTCATTAACTTGTTGCTTTGTTTACTTGGCAGGTGATGTTTGAAAGAATGAAGAAGGAAAAGGAAGAAGGGAGAGGGAAAGAGAGCGACGACAAGGAACTGAGTGGCAGAAACATCGATCCCACAACAGGCATCAACACGGTTGGGAGCCGGGGATCAGTCGAAGAGAAACAAACGGATACAGCAGCAGTAGCCAAGGCTGAAATGGTGAGAATGAGTGAGATGCTGAGGAGGCTGAATTCATACTCTTCATTCCTCAATGTTGTCTCTCTTATGTCTCTCACGTGTCACCTGGTCTACTTAGGACAGCGCCTGCACATCGAATGTTAAAAATCATCTGTGTTTGTATAGAATAACTCGTAGAATGTCTCTGTGTGAATGAATGATTTCAATGTGTAGGTAGTTTGACAAATTGAACACAAATCTCACTGATGTAGAATGCACTATCATTTTTTTTCAGTTTGTGGTATTTGGTAGCTAGGAATGTGGTGTTAGCCTATTTGACAGTCAACCTTAAAATAGATTCACACATTTCGGAATGTATTTAATTTATATTGCAACTTTTGTGCGTTTACATTCTTAGTTTTTTTTATCTTTCACGAACTCGATAGTGACTACACAGCATCGGAGTAATCATACCAAAAAACTCTTCTAGTGACTTATTCACGAGTTCGTTGTTTGAGTGTGTGCTGAGATTAATTGTAGGACCTCGGTCGTTACCTACCTCGGGCACCATCGGGGGAGAGAAGGCATCTAGCTCAAGAACTTGTCATAGCACCAAATTTTGTTTATTAAGCAAAGTATATGAGACCGTGCTTGTAGTTCAGTGGTCTCAACTCCTGCTGGATTAGCCGGTTCTCAGGGATCCCCTTCTTCAGCATGTGTTGTAATCGAACCTGGAGAACCGGCTAATCCAACGGGGGGTGAGACCACTGGACTACAAGTGTGTGTCTATATATATATACTAGAAATAATGCACGTGCGTTACACGTGGGAAATATATGTTGAAGTAATTAGAATTTGAAATAAAATTAGTTAACTCAACAAAAGACAATGATAATAGTATTGTAAATTTTGACAATTCGTGTTAATTAGCATATGTAACTAATTTGGAAAAATATATATTTTTTTAATTTTAAAAAAGATCTAGACTACTAAAATTTTTCTCATATCTTTTTTATCATATTGTTTTCTTTTGTTATTTGTCATATTATCTCAATAATACATATATTTTATTATAATATTCAATTATTACAATCTTTTTTGACAATCAATGATATGCAATTTTTTATTTACAATGTTGTTTGGTTATTATTATCTTTCATGTAAATTGACAACAATTTCTATTGGATGCTTTTACTTTTCTAGTTGCCTTTAATTTATTAGACACTTATACTTGATAACATATAAACTACACATTATTATTAGGGGTTAGCAAAATTTCGGTTAATCCGAATTAACCAACAGAACGGAGTCAATTCGGAAATTCGGTTCGGTTATTTTGTAAATTCAATTTTCAAATTAAAAAAAATTGTTTATATATATCGGTTAATTCGATCGGTTCGGTTACGATTTTCAAAATTTTGAAATCGGCTAACCGAATTAATCGATATAATAAATATTATTATTTATCAATTTTAATAAATATTTTTATTTTTATTTTTAAAATCAGCCCTAATTCTAAAGAAAAATTTGTGATGTATGTGATTTTATGTTTTTATGTATTTGTGTAGATTGTAGTGTTAAAAAAATTACATATATAATTAAAGTTAAATCACAGATTTTTTTTAAAACTAATCGGTTAATTCGGTAATTTTTTCATCGGTTATGAAAATTAATTCGGTCGGTTTGGTTATTGATAAATATTTCGGTTCGGTTCGGTTCAGTCCGGTTATGACTAATTCAGTTCGGTTCGGTCGGTAACAGAACCGACCGAATGCTCACCCCTAATTATTATAACAATCTATCATAACATAAAAAGTACTGATGAATTGATTTAAATAAATATTGATTAAATGTTGTCATTTATTTGCAATTTATAATAATAATATTTTTGACAATAAATCATCTTTTTTACTGACTCTTATGACACTTATTTTAATATTTCATATTAACTCATAAGTATAATTAGCACAATCAAATTACTAATATCATATCGGTATTACCTGTAGAAAAATAATATATTTAGTTTTTCTAATTGTTTAAATATCTTAACGGAAACATTTGTGTACCCTTATCTTGAGAAAAATTCATTGTATTTATAAAGTTTGAACGGTAAATATAAACTTTATAGTATACATTTAATTTGAAAACTGAATTCATTGTATGACAAATACTTCTTCCATTTCTATTTTTTTGTGTAACCCAAAAGAATTAATATTTTTCTCTTTTATCTTCTCCAATTCACTGTAAAAAGTTATAGAAAAATATTTATATCTACAAAAATATTTTTATTTTTTTTTCTTGTTTATATATTTTGTTATATGTGAGCATATATTCTACTTCATTGTCTTAATTGTCATATATCTTTACTATATAATTTGTGTATATTGAAGATGAATAAGTTCATTTTGTTGTTTTTTATTACCTGAACTTATGTTGATATATTAATATGTGATATACATAAATATAAGAATTTTCAAATTCAATTTATTCACAATGATTTTTAATAATTAAGACCAACTCAAAATAATAAAAATTAGGATTCATAATTATTTTAAATATAATATAAAAATAATACGTGGAAACTTTTTTTGACATTTTAGTTGTAAAATACAGTGATAAATACATGTAGGTGCATTATTTCATTATGTCAATTATAACTTTATTTAAATATCTTATTTCTTACTCAATGATCAAAATTTATTTATTTCTTATTTTGATTATCGACAAATCCAATATTTCTTTTAAATATTTTTGTTAATAATATTTACATGAGTTTTATTGTATATTTTCCAATTTGAAAGGGATAAATTATAATTCAATATATAATAATATTTGAAAACTGTAGAATGTTTCTAAATTTAAAAACCGAGTAACATATAAGGGATCAATTCAAAACTAAAAGTTGATGCAATATGTTTCTTCTAGCTTTACAATCGAATAATATAGGATCGAGCGTTTGTCGCTTTACCAAAAGCTATAATTGACGGTAACTATGCAAGTCAAATCTTTAAATCATACAACATCTCAAGCGCCTACCCATAGTGGACAATTATTGTACCAAACAATCTATCTCCTAATAATTGCACCAATTGCAATCAATGAAAATCAAAGTCGCGATCTTGGCTCTGATACCAATTGTAGGCTCAANGAAAACTGGATTACATAGAAGGAAAAAGGAAAATATTAAAATTGGGAAACAAAATCAGGAACTAAGATTTAAATCTAATAAGAGAAGATAAAATAAATATTCGGACGGTAATATATATAAGCATTTTTGAGTTACATGATTGCATCGCGTCTAAGTGTGTAAATAAATCGAGTCGGTTCGTGAGTTTTTCTAATCAATTAGAAAAATAATTTAATCATATCCTAACTTATCGAATTCGAACATGTTCAAACTTTTTTCGAGCCGAATTCGAGCTCAAATTATTTTATTCGATAATTCACGAGTGGAGATTCAGTATTTTATTAATATGATATAATATTAAATAAATAAATTTCGATCCATATAATTATTTTCGAGCAATAATTCAAATAGTTTGTGAAAATTTTCGAACAGAACTTGAGCTCGAACTCGAATTGAATTCAATAAAAAAATTTAAAATTTTTGAATTTCGTATCGAGGTCGAAAACAAATAAAATTAATTTAAACCATCAAATTTTTATAATATTCTACTCCATTTGATACGTATACTCTGATCACATCGCAACGATGCCAACGTGGTTTCACCCGCCGCAAAAAGCAGGCAACGGCTCGCAAAGACAATAATAATGGGTCCACTGCACAGAAGAATTACAGCCTCATTAACGAGCTGGCGCATTCATGTTCTTTTGACAGACTGTTTCTTCTTCATACTTGCTATATTAATCTCCTCATTGTTCCCCCAAATTATCTTTCTATCTTTCTCCAATCAAGTTTGCTGATTCATTTCTGGGGCAGTGTTTTGATTTTTCGGTTAAAGTTTTAGTTTTTCTATTCGATTTTTGCTTGATTGGAGAGCGTGGTCGATATCCATGGCTGAAGAAACTAAGAAGTCAGCTCCTGAAGAAGTGGTGGTGTGCGATGTTCCAGTGGCTGAGAAGCCCACAACCTCCATGGTGGAGGAGGCGCCACCGCACCCTGAACCTGAGCCCGAGCTTGAAAAAGTTGAAGACCCACCCAAGGAAGAGGTGGTACAAGGAGAGGCGAAGGAAAAAGACGAGGCCGTTGGGGAGAGCAAGATGACTGAATCTGCTTCTTTCAAGGAGGAGAGCAACAAAGTCGATGATCTTATCGATCCAGAGAAGAAAGCTTTGGATGAATTCAAACTTTTGATTCGCGAGGCACTGAAAAAGCATGAATTCACCGCACCGCCGGCAAAGGAGGAGGAGAAGAAAGAGGAAGAACCGAAAGCAGAAGAGAAGAAAGAGGAGGAAAAATCGAAATCTGAGGAGAAGACTGAAGAAAAAAGGGAAGCTTGCGAGGTACCTGCTGAAGTTCCGCCGCCGGCTCCACCAGCGGATCCGGAGCCCGTGAAGCCAGAACTTGTGGAGAAAAAGGCTGAAGAGGAAATAACCCCACCACCAGCTGTTGAAGAAACCAAGGCTGAACCATCTGAAACGGTGGTTGCCAAGGTAGAAGAAAAGGTTGAATCCGTAGTCGAAGAAATCAAAGAAACTATAGTTCATGAAGTCACCGCCCCTACCCCGCCACCATGTGAAGAACCCTCCATCGCCCCCACGGAGGAGGATAAGCCCAAGGAAGAACCAGCTGCAGCGGCGGAAACGGCAACACCACTTCCACCGGAGGAGGTCTCCATCTGGGGTATCCCGCTTCTAGCTGATGAAAAGAGCGACGTGATTCTCCTCAAGTTCTTGAGGGCCAGAGACTTCAAGGTGAAAGAAGCCTTCTCCATGTTGAAAAACGTGGTGGGATGGAGAAAAGAGTTCAAAATCGACGAGTTATTGGAGGAGGAAGGAATCGTCGAGGGGCTGGAAAAGGTTGTTTATGTCCATGGAGTGGACAAAGAAGGGCACCCCGTCTGCTACAATGCTCTCGGGGAGTTCCAGGACAAGGAATTGTACAGCAAAACATTCGCTGATTCCGAGAAAAGAGCCAAGTTCTTGAAGTGGTACATTCAGTTCTTGGAAAAGAATATCAGGAAACTCGACTTCACCCCGGATGGCACCTGCACTATTGTTCAAATCATCGATCTCAATAACTCTCCTGGACTCACTTTGTTCAAGAAAGAGTTCCGCCAATCGACGAATCAAGCCCTCCAGTTGCTCCAGGATAAT
This sequence comes from Primulina huaijiensis, assembly GCF_012295235.1. NCBI lineage: Eukaryota > Viridiplantae > Streptophyta > Magnoliopsida > Lamiales > Gesneriaceae > Primulina > Primulina huaijiensis. The sequence goes on along the minus strand of NC_133309.1, from coordinate 521,676 downwards.
TATCCCGAATTTGTGGCCAAGCAGGTACACGAATCACTGATGTGTCTTTGCATAATCCCTTCAAATTCTGTTTACTTTTGCTTATTGGGGTGCCGGTTTTTGGTGGTGTGAAGGTGTTTATCAACGTTCCATGGTGGTATGTTGCTTACAATAGGATGATCAGTCCATTCTTCACCCAGAGGACCAAGAGCAAGTTTGTGTTTGCAGGACCAACCAAGACTTCCGAGACCCTATTCAAGTTTGTACTTTTGAGTGGATTTTTACTACGTTCTCTACTATTCTCATGGTTGTTCTTGTGACATGAATTGGATTCGTGATGTATCTATCAGATACTTGGCACCCGAGCAAGTACCAGTTCAATATGGTGGCCTTAGCAAGGATGGTGAACAAGAATTCACTGCTGCTGATGCCGCAACCGAGGAAACTATTAAGCCATCTTGCAAACATACCATTGAGCTGCCTATCACTGAGGTGGGCTAGTTTTTACAAATGGTAGATTATTCCTGAAACTTTTAAAATGGTTTTATTTTAATGCTGGTATACTTGTTTTTTCGATTCGACAGGCTTCCACATTGGTTTGGGAGGTGAGAGTGGGGGGCTGGGACGTCTCCTACGGAGCCGAATTTGTGCCTAGTGCCGAAGGCGGATACACTTGGATCGTGCAAAAGTCGAGGAAGATTGGACCAACCGAAGAACAAGTGATTGGATGCACCTTCAAGATCGGGGAACCGGGCAAGCTCGTTCTTACCTTCGACAACCAAACTTCTAAGAAGAAGAAGCTGATCTACAGGTCCAAGATCAAGCCCTCTGATTGAAATTAAACCTCTGAATATTGTTGCAGATTGAACCAAAAAAGGGATCCTTTTGTATATTCACATTCTTTTCTGATTGTTGTTAAAACTTAGTTTTGAATTGGATGTCTGGGGGAGTCATTGTTTCATAATTGTTTGGTTTTTTCTGTTCTTGGAATTGAAACTTTTTTGTTGGAATATATGAATGTGTGGTGGAACAATTTGGAGTGGCAAAAGGAAATGTGGACAGAAATTTGTGTAAATTGTATAAATCTGTTTTTTTTTTTTTTTTTTTTTTTTTTTTTTTTTTTTTTTTNTTCCATGGATTTTTTTTATTATGTTAAAAGGTAATTCTTCTCTTGCATGCCAGCCATATTGTCAGGGATATATATATATAGGACATTGTTATTTTTGTTAACCTTAATTTGATCATTCCAAGTCTGTAATATGTCAGAAAGGCTATCCGTTCCACCAATATTTTTTCTTCTGCAAATGGTTTACTTCATATTCTTGGCGTTTCCATATAAAGTTCAACAATTAAAAATTTATTGGTGAGTTCTTTCCGAGGCAAATATCCATGTAGAAAGTAACAAAATTCCACTTTTGTTTTTAATATAAACTAGCAGGAACATCCGTTAGTAATGAAAAATGCTTCATTATGAATAATGATTGTGAATTTTTAAATCAATGTAAATACATAATTTTTATACAAATTATTCAATAATAAATATTATTTTACAATTTATCTGTAATTTCAAACAATCAGTTTAATTTATCCAATATTTTTCTTGTTTGATTTTTGAATCATTCAATATGTTTTTCATCTTTTTTATTTTTATTTTTCTTGTTTATTTGTTTGATTAAATTCAGCATTCTTATTATGATATCCGATTTCATTTTTTTCATCATCGGATTATGTTGATTAATCTTTTTATTCTTGTCTTNTCTTATTTTTTGAAATCTCAGTTGGTTTCTCCACATCTTTCACCACCTTTGATAACATATCATTGTTCTTACTGACTAATTTGCTAAATTTGAAATGAAACTTGTTCTTTGTTTGATTCTCTAAGTTTTTTTATATGTTAAAACATATATTTTTTCTGTAAATAAACAAAACTTATATTTGAATAAGTTTTTGCTCTCTCCGTTGGACACATGCAAACAATTTACAATCATAAAAAAATTTCAGTTCAATATTACGCTCACACAACTCTAATTTATTTCATATCCCAACGTATTTATATATTTAATTAAAAAATCTAATATTTCCATAATATTATTCTTTCACAAGACAAAATGATAAACAATACAACCTCAAAATTGGTTTATTTTATCTTATATTTTAGGTTATGCATCACTTTAAATAAAATCACAATAATTTAAGTTTTTCTTTCAAAAGTGTTGAATAATTACGTCTCAAAATAATAAAAAAGTTCAATAAATAAATAATAAATCATCATAAACAAAACAATGAATCAATTATTTAAAATCAAACAATATAAGTTCATCTCATAATGTCTAAATTCAAATGATAAGATGTGAAAGAGATGAACACATATCTATATAACAAATTTAAAATATAAATTATTTTTTTTACTTGTATAATTTCTATTTCTTAAAAAAATGATATTAAGCAATATATATATTTTTTTTTACAAGAGAAGTCACGTGTAAAGAAATATCAAACTTTATTTTTTAGATATTACCGCATGAAATTTCCCGAGCATGCATTCGATAAATGAACTCGGCTACTCAACCTCAAGAGTTACATAAAAAACCCATAAATAAAGCACAAAACTTACACGGCATTTCGATTTATTACACAACTACTCGACAGACAAGTTTCGACGTCCCACTGATTCAAATCAAAAATTTCTAACACAAGATCAAATGTTCATGTCAAACTCTTCTTTTACTTACCAAACAAACTCCCTGCTGCTGACACACAAGTTTTAGCTAATGCATGTAAGGCACCGCTTTGAAACGGTACAGTAGCTGCTTCTTCTTCGTGGTGGGGTTATCGACCGTGAGTAATATCTTGCCAAGCTCGCTGATGTTGAAACTATTCGATACGACTGGTGCATCTGTTGGAGCCATTCTTCTACTCTTTTGTATTATTACCGTGTAACCGTGTTCATCCTTGGGCACATATTCTGCACTGTAGCTAACTTCCCAACCCACGACTCGAAGCTCCCAAACAAGAGTGCATTTCTGCAGATTTTTGATTCAACAGCGGAAACACATCAAACAATTCATGCTTACTACAGGTTCTATTTGGCTTGCTTGTCGAAATACCGATTAATCAACATTTTGGACAAGCGACGAAGGGGGGGCTAGGGAAGGCCGACGACCACATGAGGGGGAAGCTCTCGTAGAAGCTTAGTGAGACATATTCAACAGCTATTGAGTCACGTTCCATTGGCTTGATATTTTGAAAGTGATTTTCCAGCATGGTCTAAAGATCCAAAAGCCATAAAAGTTCAAAACCTAGCTATTATGAGAAAAACCCCATCTATGTATGATGTTAACCTGAACTTGAATCATTTTTGTCATCAACCACCCAAAAATAATGTACAGTGATTATATCTAATAATTGCAACTGTGTATATTCTCCGGTCTCCAATATACACACGCAAAGAGAAGTGTTGAAAATATGAAAACCAACATGTTAATAATTATTTAAATCTAATGATAGGACGCAGAATTTAGACATCTATGATAGATGTAAGTAATTTATAAGCAAACCTCATTGACAATAATTTCGACTGTTTTCTTGGTAGCAGGTTTGACGATGATCTCTGCCACTGGATCATCCACAGTGAACTCCGGGTTGCATTCACAGATATCTACACTAAGGCCACCATACTGAATCGGTACTTGCTCCGGAGAGAGATACCTGTCGTGCAAAACCAAAGTATTGCAACTTTAAGCAGACATAGATATATCTCTAAAGAAAGCCCAATTTATTAATTGCCACAAGATTAGAAAAAGAAACCGCTCAAAATTTTTTTACACTAACTTGAAAAGCATTTCTGTTGTTCTTGCTGGACCAGAAAATACAAATTTGCTCTTTGTGCGAGGAGTCAAGAAAGGACTAATCATCATGTAGAAAGCCAAATGCCACCATGGAACATTCATGAACACCTGTTAGGAGGAAAAGAAGAAGGGCAACGAGGGTCGTTAATACCATTTCACACCAAATCAAAGTTAATTAACGTATGCAGCCATGCAACCCATAAAAAAGAATAGTACATGGTCAATTTCGATATTTGCTAATTAGTCTAGCAATTATAGGTCAACCTATAACCGCCTGTAATGGTGAAAGATTGAACGTTTTAAAGGGTGCCATGAATCATAACCGACAGCAAAACTCAGAATTTTTTGGCTACATGACAGTCCAAGCATAATGTCTAGATTGTTATAAAACGAGCAGTAAGAGCAATTGTCCGTGTCACCTTGTAGCTCATAGTAATTAAGCGTGTTATCTTCACTATTATATCAATAGTAGAATCGAGATTAAAATGAGTATAGAACTAATCCTCCGCAGTTGTACCCAAAAGCTCATGGTAACAGTACGGTTTAGTCTAAACGCCAAAGCACGATGTTTCGATTGATGTAAGGCATAGCCAAACACATGGAAGTCTACTGAATATCCAAAAAAGTGGTATCACAGTTTTCCGTTAACCATATAACTTTTAAAACACCAATTAAAACAAGAAATGAAACACTTTGGATGGACGACATATAAAAGCACCAATATGGACTTTCACAACTTATCAAATGTAGCAAAGCATCTGGCTAACTTCAGCATCAACTAGGAAACATATTCAGATATTCATAAACCACAACTGATCATTAGTTAATGTTTTCACGATTTTATCAATAAGAAGCAGCGTATAAGAAACAAAAATGCGGGAAAAATTGCACCTGTTTGGCCACAAATTCAGGATAATTATCCTGGAGGATCTGCAGCGCCTGTTTGGTAGCAATGCGAAGCTCTCTCTTCCCTGGTCCAGGGGAGTTCCTGAGATCACTAACTTGAAATATGGTGTTGACTCCACCAGGGCTAAAATCCAACTTCCGAATACTTCTCTCAAGAAACTGGATCCTCCATCGCAGAAATTTCATCCTTTTCTCCTCATCTGAAAATGTCTTGTTGTATAAGTTCTTGTCCTGAAACTCCCCATACACATTGTAACACACGGGGTGGCCCTCCTTGTCGTGACCGCGTATAAACACAACCTTTTCAAGATCGTCCCCCAAATCTTCCTTCACCAGCTCGTCTACATTGAAATCTTTCCTCCATTTTATGGTGTTTTTCAGCATGGTGAAGGAATCTTTCACTTTGAAATCGCGGGCTCTCAGGAACTTCAGTAAAATCACGTCGCTTCTTTCATCTTCCATCAACGGCACACCCCAGATGAATACCTCTTCAGGTGAGCCAGCGGTCTCCGAGGGTGAAGCTGACCCGAAGAGACGATTGTTAAGAGCTTCTTGAACGGAAGCTTTGAGTTCTTCTAGCGCCTTTCTCTCGAAATCTTTGAGATCCGAAAGCCGGTTGCTTTCTTCTTTGAAAGAAGGTGTGGATTCCGGGGCCTTCTTCTTTTCGACCCGACTCGATTTCTCTGGTTCTACTACTTCTCTTTTCTCGACTACCGGCGATTCGGATTCCTGCGGCACCTCCAAAGCAGCAGCTAGAGGTTGAAATAGGGAAGACGGTCGAACGCCCCCCTGTTCTGTAACGGTGAAGGTGACATGCTCCACCGCCAGCGGCGGTTCAAGTGGAGACGGCTCCAAAGGTGTGTCTTTTTCCACCACCGTCACTAGTTCTTCAACCGTTACTGGAATATCAGCAGCTTGGGGTTGTGGGTCGTTCTGCAGCTCTAATCCCACCGACGCAAGCGGCGGCGTGTCAGTCTCCTCCGCGACCGTAGGTGGAGGAGGAAGGACTGCCTCTACTGGTATAGCAATTGGAGGGGTCATGACCTCTGCCATTGTTGAGAATGAGGAAACTTAGAAAAAATATTAGATAGATGGATAAAGATGAAGCAAAAAGTTGCAGTATTCTTCGACAGGCAGAGGTAATTCTTGATGATTATCACCAAATATTTTTTGTTTTACATTTTGGTGTTGTAATAAATATCTTAACAAAATTTAGGATAAAAATTAGACGTTCAGAACTGAAAAAGTAGGGTCCCTAAAGAAATCTATTGGATTCATATGTTTTGGACGCATTGGCGTAAAGAGAGTGAAATCGGTCAACAAACAGAGATTCATGCGTTGTCTGTTTGCAAGTGCAGTAGGATAACTCGGTGGGAATCCCATGTCCATCCTATTCTTGCTTCGGCCCATTAACTTTTTTGGAAAGCCCACTTTCAAACTTGGTTCATTTTGTGTTTCAATTTTAGTGGGTAGCAATAATAAACATAAAGTTTTTCAAAAAATAAAAAAAAAAATTGATTAATTATGTAAAAATTGAATTGACTCATTATGTTAACTTTCTAAAAGTTAAAAGCTCAGCAAAATTATTATTATTTTTTCGATCAACCACGTCATGATAAATATTGAATTGATTCATTATATTATCAATTAAGAAATAAATTAATGAATAACTTCATTATATAGACAGTAAGCATAGTTTGGTACACTGGATGAGAAATGGATTGATAAATAATCCTCTTTATCCCACATTTGGTATTTTTTTAAAAAGCCCATGATCTCACATTTGGTACTTTTTTAAAAAAGCTCATGATAATATCATGGGCCCGTGATAAATAATTTTATAAAAGGATAAAATATCATTTCAATTAGGTATGATAATTTTAATTTAATGATAAAATACACTACAAATGACTTAATTGCCTTCAATTTATAAATATAAGAAATATGAACTCAAGCAACAATTTTGAAATTATAAAATTTATTATAATAATATTAATTTTGTCATTACAATCTAATATATAAATTTAATCACTCTTATTAAAATCATACAAAACATTAAATATAATATCCTATATATTATTTATCATTAACTTATCTTTATATTATATATTACATGTTTATCTTATCATGTATACCAAATTATGCCTATTAGTAATTTTTAGCTTACAACATAATATATTCTCTATGTAAGAAATATCGTTCTCTTGAGAATTTGCAATGTTATTCTCATTTAAAATTAACGAATTTGATCCAAATTATTTTATTTGATAATTTAAGTATCAACTATAAACTTGAATTTTAATATATATTTTTTTCATATTCAACTCCACCATTAGTTACTCACCCAAAAATAAAGCCCTCTAAAAATTCAAGAAATTCCTTGTGGACAAGCGATTGAGCTTCAAAATCGAATCAACGTAGGATTTTTCGGTATGGCGGAAGATATCAAAGGTGAGATTCCAGGAGCACGGTACGATTTGAATGCCAAGTGGGATGCCTGCATTGATTTGGGCGTTCGTCGCTGTGTTTGCTCTTCACTCGCTGGTGCTTTTACCGGGCTTCTTCTCTTTCGTGAGTGTTTTATCTTTTCCGATATTTATTTAAATTTTTTTAATCTCGATTCATGGATTTTGATGTCTTTACGTTTTCAAGCTTAGAATTTATCGAATTTTCGTTTTCCTGTGTCGGGTGGATGGATCGTATTCTTTGGGGAGGTATGTTTTTTTTTTTTTTAACCACGTTTCATTAATGTCTAAATTGCTGTAGAAGTAGATGGGGAATGTGGGGTTGACTGAAATTGTGTCAATCAGTGCCTTGAAATGAAAGCCGTAGGGACAACATCTTTTAACTGTGAGTGTTTTTCCAAGATGCCAGTCTCTTTTCTTTTCTTGTTAATTTTGTTTGTGATTTTTTTCAGCTTTTGAAAGGAACTGGAGTTGGTTATTTTTTTCTGTTACATGATGTGGATTATAGAAGCGTCTTCCCCTTTCTTGTGTCTGACTTTGAAAGTATTTCCTTCACCATGTATGCACAATGTATGGAGTTAAACTTGTGATGTGGTGATCTTCTAGACCTTGGCTTCGGGTTCGGGATACTTCCTGCTGTGCTATTTGAAGTTTTGGTAAATGAGACTTTAGTTAGAGAATTGGTAGCCAATACAAATATTGGGCGATTTCGAATTGAACATATTAATTTTATTGAGGTTCTTCTGTCCTATCAATGCATTTGAGTGATCTATCGTTTTGAATTTTGTATCAGGTAGTCCTGTAACGCGCTGGGTATCTGTAGCTTTCGGTGCTGGAGTGGGGGTTGGTTCTGCATACTCAGAGTGCTCTCAGAAATTGTATAAGTCTCCTGTGAAATTTACTCCCGGCATTTCTGACACCTCCCCTGCAAAGGTGAGTATGTTCTTATTGTTGCTGTTCAGCTGTTTCTCTTTTGTTTAGGTAAGGGGGAGAATGGGGTTAAGTTGGTGCAAATTGGCACACGGTGATATGGATCTCATATAGAGGTTTCTATGGTACATCAAAGTTTGATAGGTAGAGGTTGCATTGATTAGTTCCATAGGAGAGTGGAACCCTCACATTGCAGGTTAAGTGATAAAGAACGTTGTCAACCTTATTTTTGATAACATAATTCTCGAGTTTTAACAAGTGTGGACTGTATATTAGTCTTGTAGGTATGTGTGTGCTTACCTAGGATGGGTAAATTCGCTTCAGAGCTTTGTCTTAAGTGTCCAACTAGTGAGGATGTAATGTAATTTGTTTATCGGAATGATATTTTTTTGGCTATGTGAAATAACAACCTCCCAGCTTCAAATTATGTGGTGATTGGCGGTAGAGATATGACTCGCCTTAATCGCCGTCCCACCTGAGAAGTGGTGTTTAAATCATCAGTTGATCCTGAATCTTTTAACTTTGTGCTTGTATTTTGTTTTTATATTATCCCGCTGCTGTTGTTCGAATGTATATTGCTCTCCTATCGTAGTTTTTTTTTCCATCACATGCTTTTATAGCTCAAACTTGTCTTTATTTATTCATTTTCCATCTTCAGAAGCAAGCAATGTGTGGTAAAGAATTTGCATTTTTTTATATATTGCAGGCTGGTGAAGAGTGAAGACATTATTTATTGGCAAAATTTCCATTTTTAGAGCATTTGTTCTCTCATAACTTTTGATCACAAAGAATTCAATCTCTATCTTTTGCATTCTATACCAGTGGAGTGGAATAGGAAAAAGGTGGAAGATAATAATTGTTTTGGCACAAGGAGACCGATGTTTGTCTATGGCTTTGTGGTTGCAATAATGGTGAAAATATAAGTGGATGCCTCTCTTTCGGTATCTTATGTTAGACAATGGAGTTGCTTACATACGTACTCAAAATATTTGTGCGAATGTCTATCCTTTTAGAAAAATAACGACAAGATTCATTTATTTATTGAATAAATGTCGTATTAAGTGGCATAAACCTCTCCCCGAGACCCAAGATGAGGGAGAAATGCAAGTTCGAAACAATGCCAAAGATTCCAATATTGAATAAATGCTATTATCACTCGCAATCGTACTTTGGACTAAATCTGTTGCGATTCTTTCAAATTTAACAAATCCTTGTAAACTTGCATTTATGTTTGCTGAGTTCTGTACCAAATATTTTTCTTATTTTCCTCCATCTTCGACTTCAATCTGCATGGTTTCGAGGAACTTTAGCATGCTCTCCAGACCTTTCTCATCTAGAAAGTAAAAATAATTATTTTGGTCATCAGAAAAAAACAATCTTCATGTTTCGATTACCAGGAAACAAGAAGTAAGAATTATTACCAAATCTTGGTATTGTGTGGCCCTTTGGATGGTGGATCACCACGGGTTCGACAAAGGACTCCAGGAGCTCGGTCCCATGTGGCTTCAAGAAATCTGTTTCCCCTGATTTAAATGGAAATCAAACATACTGTAAATTTCCTTACAAGCAGCACACCGAGGCCTGATAATTTTCAGCTGATGCACACCATACTAAAATTTTTCTATGTCAAATGGTTTGGCTTCAGGCTTAGATAAGTAGCATTAAAATCGTCGATGAGTCACTCGTAGGAGGCTTAAAGAAATGGAATTCGTTAAAATCCTTGAATTTAAAATATTTACTTCATTCAAAAAAGCACTAGAATTTCTCATTTTATCATTATCTGCCTGCTCTGTCCACCGGTAGATATCTAAAACAAAGTTAGAAGTCCCCCAGAATTCCTTTCTGATTTTAACCCCAAAATCTCAAGACGAAACAACTCGTCACCATGTAGATGAGATTGTGCTAGAATTCGTCTAATCAAGCTGTTTCCGACCATTCGAGCACAAATTGACCACTGGTCTATGCTGGTGGAACCGTTAAGAGTGCAGACTCTACTGGCTATGTGTCGGACTCTATCTCAAAGTTTACTCTACCATAAACATATTATTTCAAAGTTTTGTTTGATATTTAGTTGCTGTAACTTTGTAAAGTTACATCCATGATCCAACAATCTTAGAATAAATTCATACTAACAGGGATCAAATATTAATTATTGGTTTTGTGTTTTAGAAGTGACTTCTGATTCAAGCAACATCAGTTCCATCTCACAAACCCCAATCCCTTTCGTGTCCATATCAGCTAATCATGGAGAAAAGCTGGAGAAGTTCGAAGGATTGAACTTCAAAAAAGGCAAAGCTTCCAAAGTCTAATATCTTTAAGATAGTGATATCACAAATCTTCACATGTCGATTATCTATAAAGAACCAAGAATATTTTGACAGGCAAGGAAGCCAACTACAGAAAAGTTCACATTTAATATTTGACTTGTTCCGTAGCAAAATCATCCAAAGCCAGAAAAGAATACTCAGCAACATGCAAGAAGACAGAGAATTATATTGAATTACCTAAGAAGTGAACAGATGGGCATTGGATTAGTGATGAATATGCCTTTTCAACCACTGACGGATTCCTGAACTTAGCTCCCCCAATTATTACCACAAATTTTATCTTCGGTACCTTTGTAAGACAAACACCCTGCAAACCAATATCAGTTCATACCAGCAAATTAAATAAAAAAACAATATTCTTCTTTATCCCACCAATTCTCCTGAACAAATCAAGGTATGAAACGTGGCCTAAGACGGGGAAAATTTACTTACATTAGCTTGTAATCCAGGCAATGCAGCTGATAAAATTGCTCCCTGAATTGTTTAAAACCAAATCAAATGGTGCCATTAAGCCAACAAGTTCAATACACAAGATCATATTGACATATTACTTCAGTTTACCAATATTTTTCATCTTTACCCGAAACATGAGAAGATGAAGATACTAGAGATTAATAGAAGTAAAGATACCTGCGAGAAACCAAGAAGACCGTCAAAAGGTCCATGTTTAATCATGCATTCCTCTATATAAGCAAGACACTCATCAAAATTCTGATATTCTGAAAACTCCTGAAATTTCAGACAAAAAAAAACAATTGATAATCCAAAACCCAAGTGAAACAGCATCAGAAAAGCCTAAAAAAAATTACTCAAAAAACAGACCTTATTGAACTGGAACCACTCAAAATACGGAGGATCAAATATCCCTTCAACGTCAGATTTCCCCTGGCAGGGAAAGGGGGCATCCACACAAACAAGATCCAAATTTTCCAGCACCTGTTCCGGCCACTTTCCGGTGACCTGTTTCCTGATTATTTCGCCGCTGGTTCGAAACCCATGAAGGCATAACAATCGGAGCTTCCTCTTGCCATGAAGGCCGCCTCCTTCGCTGCCCATTTCACCAAAGAACACAAATTTCTTTCCCTCTTCCTCTTCCTCTTCCTGCTAGTCTCTTTACTTTTGCCACGCCATAAAAAAATTCACAATTATATTGTATATATACGTGCGTATATAGATAGATCGACGCGTCAACCAAAGATTCGAATGAAATGGTCTTAACCGACGGGTAGCTGATACTCTCTACGCGTGAAGAATGGCAAACCAAAAAAATTGGCTAAAAGTAGCACGTGCATTTGGTAGATTCATTATATATAAAAATATATATATATTTTGTGGCCGGAAAATTTTTCCAACAAACGTCATTCGTTACGATTTATGATTTTTGGTTTTTTTTAATAAAATCGGATCGAACCGAACCAAAGTCTTCGCTGGATCAATACACATGATCTCGGGAGCTAATGAAACTATTTTAGTAAAATTTAATCATTTCAATTTTCTAAAAATGACACCAAAAATTTCTTTCTTGATCGATCAAAATTACAATATTATCATCATATCATTATCACGTTGTTTACCCTAACTTTATATAATTTAAAAAACAGAAGGTAAGTGATGTTGGTCTCACTTGCGGTAATTTGAGATAATAAAACCCGAAAATAAAGAATAAACTGGATACCGAGATTTACGTGGAAAACCCCTAAAAATTATTAGGGTAAAAACCACGGAAAAGATGAAAAGAATTTCCACTATAATATTTTGTGGTGTACAACGCACTCACTGTGTTTCCAAAGAGAACACCGACTCTCTTAATACAGGAGAACAAACACCTCACAAATATTATAGAATGTTATAAGATGAGAGAAAACTCGAAGAAAGGATGATTTGAAATGAGGGAGGGGAGCTCTATTAAATAGAGCCCCTGATCACTGTGGAACGCGTTTTCAAAAAACACGTTCTCTTCATTTTTCAACAAAACAAACTAAATCAGAATTCTCCGCTGCATTTTGTTGAATTCTTTGATGCATGCATTTGTCCCTACCACAATAATGTATACTGCTGACATTTCTCCCACTTGGAGATTTGATTGAGAATCAAACACATCTCCACACATTCTTTCAATCTTGCAATTCCTTGCTGCTTATGTCTCTGCTAGACCACTTGAGGATCTACACCACTCAAACTTATCAGTGTTCACTGGCTTTGTCAGAAAATCAGCTATGTTATCCTTTGTATGGATCTTCTGCATATCCACGCTTCCTTCTTCTACTACTTCTCGCACAAAGTGAAATTGAACTCCAATGTGTTTTGTCCTGGAATGAAAGGCTGGATTTTTTGCAATGTGCAAGGCACTCTGACTGTCACAAAACAAAGATACTTTCTCTTGTTTGTGCTCGATCCTCCAATAACCTTTTAATCCATATTGTCTCCTTGCAAGCTTGAGTAGTTGCCATATATTCTGCCTCTATTNTTGGATTTTTTGCGATGTGCAAGGCACTCTGACTGTCACAAAACAAAGATACTTTCTCTTGTTTGTGCTCGATCCTCCAATAACCTTTTAATCCATATTGTCTCCTTGCAAGCTTGAGTAGTTGCCATATATTCTGCCTCTATTGTAGATAACGCCACAAATGTCTGCATTTTTGAAACCCAGCTTACTGCTCTCCCAGCAAGTGTAAACACATAACCAGTTGTAGATTTCCTCTTATCAGGATCACTTGCATAATCTGAATCGACATAGCCCCTGAGTGTAGAATCCGATCCTCCATAACATAATGCAGCATTCGATGTACCCTTAATGTATCGAAGGATCCTCTTAACAGTGCTCCAATGCTCTCGTCCAGGATTCACCATATACCGACTAACTGCTCCCACTGCTTGAGCAATGTCCGATCTTGTACAGATCATGGCGAATATCAAACTTCCCACTGCTGATGCATATGGTACTCGAGACATCTCCATCCTCTCTGCTTCACTGCTAGGAAACATATCTGAGAATAACTTGAAGTTAACAGGAAGAGGGGTCGAAATTGGCTTACTATCTTGCATGTTGAAGCGTTGCAAGATTTTCTTCAAATAATTTTTCTGGGAAAGCCAAATCTTTCTGTTACTTCTGTCTCGGTGAACTTGCATCCCTAAAATCTTGTTTGCTGGTCCCAAGTCCTTCATATCAAATTCCCTAGCCAACTGTGCCTTCAATCCTTAGACATGATCTTTGTTGGGGCCTTCTACCAACATGTCGTCCACATACAATAGCAAAATGATATAATCATCACCAGACCTCTTGAAATATATACAAGGGTATGCACTTAATATGTTGTATCCGAGGCTCATGATATAGGAATCAAATCTATTGTACCAACACCTCGGCGCCTGTTTGAGACCGTACAGAGATTTGTTCAACCTGCAAACCAAGTTCTCTTTGCCTTTTTCCGCAAAACCTTCTGGCTGGAGCATATAGATTTCTTCTTCAAGATCTCCATGAAGACACGCCGTTTTCACATCTAGCTGTTCTAGATGTAGGTCAAACACCGCACACAATGCCAACACTATTCTGACTGTTGTAAGCCGAACCACAGGAGAAAATATCTCATTGAAGTCAATGCCTTCTTTCTGAGCATACCATTTTACGACCAATCGAGCACGATATCGCTCCACTTGGTTATTGCCATCACGCTTGATCTTATAGACCCATCTGTTTCCAATGGCTTTCCTTCCTCGTGGTAGTGTAACAAGATCCCAAGTTTTATTCATGTCTAATGCCTCCAACTCTTCTTGCATTGCTATCATCCACAAGGATACATCCGAGCTTTGAGTAGCCTCGTGGAAACTCGATGACTCACTATCCTCTGATAATAGACAACATGCAATGTTGCTTTCAGTGACATAATCTGAAAGCCAACCTGGTGGTCTTCTGTCTCGAGTTGACTGCCTCACATTGGAAACTTCTGACTCAATCTGTTCTTGTTCTTCGTGCTCTGGTACTGCTTCACAAGAAATTTGACCTTCGTCCGTCTTATTTTTCACCTGAAATATAGTAGTTTCTGAATTCAGTATGACTTTGTCTCCCTTTACTTTATCTTTCTCAAAGATAACATCCCTGCTGATGACAAGCTTGTGAACAGTAGGATCTCACAAGCGAAACCCCTTTACTCCATCAGCAAAACCCAAGAAGATACATTTTCTGGATTTCGAATCCAACTTCTATCTTTCTTGCTCATTATACAGAACGTACACAGGACTTCCAAATGTATGCAAATGAGAATAATCTGTCGGCTTCCCAGTCCACATCTCCATCAGAGTCTTCAGATCAATCGCCACTGAAGGAGAACGATTGATAATATAACAAGCGGTTTTGACTGCTTCTGCCCAAAATTACTTTTCTAGACATGCAGTCCTCAACATAGCTCTTGTTCTGTCCAACAAGGTCCTGTTCATCCGCTCCGCCACTCCATTCTGTTGAGGTGTGTAAGCCGTTCTGAACTGTCTTTTGATGCCTTCATGTTGACAATATGCATCAAACTCGTCACTGGTATATTCTCTTCTATTGTCAGTCCTTAGACACTTGATTTTCTTTTCTGAATCAAGTTCAACCAGCGCTTTGAAATCTTTGAAGATCTGGAAAACATCTGATTTCTTCTTGATTGGATATACCCAATATCTCCTAGAGAAATCATCAATGAACGAGACAAAGTATCTCGCTCCTCCTAGGGATACAACCGGTGCTTGCCAAACATCCGAATGAATCAGCTCTAATATGCTTTTGCTCCTGGCAGTAGAAGTGCCAAACTTTAATCTGTGTTGTTTACTGGTAACACAATGCTCACAAAAAGGTAGTGATACTTTTGTAAGTCCCGGCAACAGCTTCTGTTCTAAGAGAATTTTCAACCCCCGTTCTGACATATGCCCGAGCTTTCTATGCCATAACACTGTTAATTCTTCTCCTGAACCATTTGATGCAACAGCTAGTTCTGCCTCCTTGTGTGTTTCTCTCAAAAGTACATACAGATTTACAGCAACTTTTTCCGCCTTCATAACCACAAGCGCACCTTTCACAATTTTCATGATCCCGTTCTCGATACGAGTTTTGCACCCGATGTCATCCAATTGCCCCAAGGACAAAAGATTTNAGATAGTGATACTTTTGTAAGTCCCGGCAACAGCTTCTGTTCTGAGAGAATTTTCAACCCCCGATCTGACATATGCTCGAGCTTTCTATGCCATAACACTGTTAATTCTTCTCCTGAACCATTTGATGCAACAGCTAGTTCTGCCTCCTTGTTTGTTTCTCTCAAAAGTACATACAGATTTACAGCAACCTTTTCCGCCTTCATAACCACAAGCGCACCTTTCACAATTTTCATGATCTCGTTCTCGATACGAGTTTTGCACCCGATGTCATCCAATTGCCCCAAGGACAAAAGATTTTTCGTCAGTCCTTTCACATGTCGTACCTCATGTATGGTGCGAATGGTGCCATCAAACATTTTAATTTTGATAGTACCGACCCCAGCGATTTCCAAGGCATGATCATTTCCCATGAATACAGATCCTCCTGAGACTGGTTCATAATGATCAAACCATTCTCTCCGANATCTGACATATGCTCGAGCTTTCTATGCCATAACACTGTTAATTCTTCTCCTGAACCATTTGATGCAACAGCTAGTTCTGCCTCCTTGTTTGTTTCTCTCAAAAGTACATACAGATTTACAGCAACCTTTTCCGCCTTCATAACCACAAGCGCACCTTTCACAATTTTCATGATCTCGTTCTCGATACGAGTTTTGCACCCGATGTCATCCAATTGCCCCAAGGACAAAAGATTTTTCGTCAGTCCTTTCACATGTCGTACCTCATGTATGGTGCGAATGGTGCCATCAAACATTTTAATTTTGATAGTACCGACCCCAGCGATTTCCAAGGCATGATCATTTCCCATGAATACAGATCCTCCTGAGACTGGTTCATAATGATCAAACCATTCTCTCCGAGACGTCATGTGCCACGTCGCTCCTGAATCCATAATCCATGTGTCACAAAATTTGTGTCTGCCTTCTGCAACTGTTGCTGCTTCGCTGAATAATATTTCACCACTGCCTGAAGTACTGGCCACATTTCCTTGAGAACTCTTCTCGATACTCGTACACTCTTTCTTGAAGTGCCCTTTACCGCCATATTTAAAGCAGTAAATATTTTTCTTCTTACTTCTCGACTTTGATCTACTTCGTCTTTGGCTCCCACTGGAGTCACGGTCCATGAATCTTCCTCTTATCATCGGTAAGGCCTCTGCCTGCTTCGAGGTTACCAACCTAGCTTCCTTATTCTTGCGCCGGCTTTCTTCTCCGAGAACCGCAGTTAAGACATCGTCGAATCTTAGAAAGCCCATAAGAATATTGTTGGTTATGTTGATGATAAGTTGATTATATGAATATGGTAGACTTTGAAGTAGAAGCTCTGCACGTTCATTTTCCCCTATTTTATGCCCCATGGAAGTGAGTTGGGCAAATAGAGTATTTATTGTGTTGATATGGTCGGTCATCGATGAGGATTCCGCCATCCGAAGAGTATAAAGCCTTCTCTTTAGGAAAATCATGTTGTGTAGCGACTTGACCTCGTACATCTTTGTCAGAGTATCCTAGATAACTTTTGCTGTTTTTATCTCAGAGATACTTGACAATACTTCGTCTGCTATAGCCAAGTGTAAATTGGCAACATCATTGTCATTCATCACATTCCACTTTCCATCATCCATAATCTCCACCGGTCTATCTCCAATAGCCGCCACGCAATTCTCCTTTCTTAAAACTACTTGTATCTTTATTTTCCACAGCATAAAATTGCTTCCGTTGAACTTTGCTATCTCGTACCTTCCCGTCATTATGTCTACAACAATTTTAGTAGACTGGACAAAATAATCCCGCCTTAAATAAAAAATCTCAAAAAAATCTTTTCTGATGTGGAAGATCAGTCTAGGCTGCAACCACAGAGAATACTCAGAATTTAAGAAATTTTAAACCAATGCTCTGGTACCACTTGTTGGTCCCACTTGCGGTAATTTGAGATAATAAAACCCAAAAATAAAGAATAAATTGGACACCGAGATTTACGTGGAAAACCCCTAAAAATTATTAGGGTAAAAACCACGGGCAAGATGAAAAGAATTTCCACTATAATATTTTGTGGTGTACAACTCACTCACTGTGTTTCCAAAGAGAACACACACTCTCTTAATACAGGAGAACAAACACCTCACAAATATTATAGAATATTATAAGATGATAGAAAACTCGAAGAAGGGATGATTTAAAATGAGGAAGGGGAGCTCTATAAATAGAGCTCCCTGATCACTGTGGAACGCGTTTTCAAAAAACACGTTCTCTTCATTTTTCAACAAAGCAAACCAAATCAGAATTCTCGGCTGCATTTTGTTGAATTCTTTGATGCATGCATTTGTCCCTACCACAATAATGCATACGGCCGACAAGTGAGATATGTTGGAGGTACAAGTGAAGGTATTTTGGTCCAAAGTCCAATAAATATCAAACTCATTCCACTTTTAAAAATCACAAAAAAAAACATAATAAAATTATCATATTACATTATATATCTCTCCTTATCAACCATTTATTAATAATTTAATTATCTCATCATATGTATCAAGCACACCATATATGTTTGAACAATAGCTTTGTTCTTGGTATTTTTAATTAATTTGGTATGTTTTATGAAAAAAAAGATTTAAAATTCATGTATTGGTGTAACTAATATTTATTATATTGTTGAATCAAAGTATAGTAATTATAACAATGGGAAAAAAAACATTACAAATAAAAACAAGATTGTTATTAATAAACACAAAAACTAACATAAGAATTAGGAATCTTGCATGCATTATGTTAGGTATCAAATAAAATCTATTTTGGCTTCAAAAGAGACGTCTCATTTTATGAATAAATGGAATGTTACCTTGTAACTTTTTGGCAATGAAATTTTTTGCTGTGGTTTCATCCCTTGAATTTTTGGGCTATCTTTCAAATGTGAAAATGCATCTTTCAGTGGTTCGGAGTCAAATTCTAGAAAATTCATTTTTAATCAATAATGTTATTAAGAAGTTCGATACTTTTGTTCCAATTATTCCTTTGATTGAGTCATTGGCTAAAGCGATAATTCTAACAAGTGTGTGAGTCACTACATTCGCTTGTCGATTAACAAACTGAACTTGATAAGTAAGTTGTTGTGAAATAACACATTCATCACAATTTATATAATATGATTTCCAACTTACTTAAATATACCTCTAACAATGCAAATTCAGAATTTTTCTAAAAAAATAGTATAATTTTTATTGAATCCTAATCCAAATCGTATGAGTTGAAATATCTCGATCCATTTGTATAGATTCTGAACCCATTTTTGAATTTTTAACCCGTCAGGCCCATTTTCAGACATAAAGATCTTCTTTTGTGTGGGGCCCACTCCTCCTGATCCGATTAATCTAATCATCATATGTCAATCTCAAGAGACAAAATTCTTGCATACGAAGTCATCCAATCCCGACCTTTCGCATTTCTTCCCATTCAACCGCGAAGCTCGGATTCAGTAATCGATGTCAGTTTTCTTCTTTTTACATAATATGATTTATGCTACTTGATGTCTGTATTATCTGCCTTTCCGATGATGCCATCGATGTTTTTTTTTTGTGTTTTTTCTGAAATTTCAACTCGATTTAACTTATGTTTTGTGTTTTGGCGATGAATTATTGGAAAAGTTTTAGTTTTTCTTCCAATTGGGTAACAAGGGTTTTGAACTTTAGGGCCATCTTCTGTTTGATTATGTGTTTTCTGTATGTATAGATGGGTGAATGTGATATTTGTCACCGCGAGAGTTAACTAATAGGATTTGCATATTGTTCTTTATGACAGACTTTTGGGAGTTCATATCGTTTTGTTTATGCGACGATTAAACATAAGTAATCCGGTTATTCCCGGTTCTTTTGTCTTTGCTATTTAACTTGTTTAAGTTATAACTATGTCTTCATCTGTGATGACCTTAGTTGATTCCATCGAATGGGGGGAAGTACAACCGATGATGATTGGGAGTTCACTTCACCATCAAGTGAAGTTCGAACTGTAGTACTGGTTGGACGCACTGGTAATGGAAAGAGTGCCACAGGCAATAGTATTCTCGGAAGAAAGTCATTCAAGTCGATGACTAGCTCTGCAGGTGTTACAAGTACATGTGAGCTTCAGAGGACCTTTCTAGAAGATGGATCCATTCTCAATGTGATAGACACGCCTGGTAACATGATTTTTTCAGTCTATTTAATAACCCTTTGTAAACGAGAATATACCAACCTTTTTGGAGAAAAAAATATCGGGACAGTGAAAGATAATTTGGAAGCTTGAAGATATTTACTGCAAGACTAAAATATGGCAAATTTTAGTCATACAAAGTGAGACGACTGTTTCCATGGGAATGGCCTAGAAAACCAAGTGCCATGGACCACACTTTTAATACTTCGCTATACTTTGACTAACCTGGATTTAAATTCATTGCATTTCCAGGATTATTTGATTTCTCTGCTGAACCTGAATTCGTTGGGAAGGAAATTGTTAAATGTATCAATATGGCAAAAGATGGTATACATGCTGTTCTTGTTGTCCTGTCAGTCAGATCTCGCTTTTCCAGAGAAGAAGAAGCTGCCATTGAAAGCTTGCGGAAATTTTTTGGCAGCAAAATTAGCGACTACATGATTATCGTTTTCACCGGTGGAGATGACCTTGATGAAGATGATGAAACTTTGGATGATTATTTGGGTCGTGATTGCCCTGAGCCTTTGAAGGTAGAACATGGCGATCAAATCTACCAAATATTACGCATTGCTCTTTACATATGTCGAGTTATCAAATTAATTCTTCTCAAATTTTTTACATGGGCTGAAAGTTTACTAAATCCTCCCTTTTTTAATGGAATTATTATTTGAAAAACTCTTTTAGTCTTTTAATTGATTATGAAGAAATAAACGTTTGTAAGGAGAAAGTACTAGAGTAGAACAATCATGAATGCTTTGGTCCTAGCCTTCTCCTTAAACAAGTTTCAAATATTGTTCTCATCCTAAAAATCTTATGATATATTTATTTGTTGAAGGGAAAAGCATGAGACTTGTTTTATTTGCACTTCTTACTATTTGTTTGTAAAAGATGATTATGGATTCAGTTATACCATTCTTTCCTTTCAGTACAGTCACATCCATGGCAGGAAACCATCATTTTAGACGTAGGTCTTCTTTGACATGACATTGAATTTTTATTTTTTTTATATTTATTTGACATCTGATTTGTTTGTTGAAACATTCTGGGTTGGAGATTTTGCACCGATAAATAGCATATATGGTACTGCACCTGTCTTCTGGCTCATAATCAGCGCAGAATATTCTGTCAAATATCCGTTTTGGTAAATATTATGTTATCATTGATCTATGTATTCATGCAGTCATCATTGTTCTTTGATATAAATAGAGGCCTGCTACTCTTTTTGTACCCATTATATATATTTATTTTTCCAAATGAAAAGTAACTAGTTTGAAGCATTCTTTATTTTAATCTTTTTCATGGGATGATAAGCATGCATTTCTCCTTTTCTGTGTTTTTACTTCATATGATCTCTCTGTAATTCTTGTTACTTCTGATCTTGAGTAGGAAACTCTTACAATGTGTGGGGACAGGCGCATTCTCTTTGATAACAAGACAAAAGATAAATCCAAGAAAAATGAACAACTCAGGCAACTTATTTCCCTAGTAACTGCAGTTGTTGATAGAAATGGTGGGAAACCGTATACAGATGAGATATTTATAGAACTGAAGGTGAGTGGTTTGTTGGTGTTTGTTCCTTCAAGGAAATTGTAACTGGTGGTACCTGTTAACATTTTGTTTGCTTCAACAGAAAGGGTCTGCAAAACTGCGTGATCAAACTGCTGAAGTTAATTCCTTGGAGGGGTATTCCAAGCAGGAGATATCTGTATGGAAGGAGCAATTTAATAAGGCATATGAAGAGCAGCTAAAGCGTATAACCGAAATGGTATTACTTGTTTTTCACCTATATTATGTTTCCCTTGCTACCTGTACACTCATGCCGTCATTTTCCAGTTATTGACATTCGCGGAGATCTGCTGATGTATTTTATGTGACACTGTGTGAAATTTCTTATGGGTACTTATTGACAATATCGCTTTTTTGGGTGATGTTCTTTCATAGGTTGAGTCAAAGCTCAGAGAGACCACTCAGAGGCTTGAGCGGCAATTGGCCGAGGAACAAGCTGCTCGACTGAATGCAGAAGCGACGGCACAAGCTGCTCAGATGAAATCAAATGATGAAATATCCAAGCTTAGGGAGCACTTGGAGAGAGCTCGGAAGGAGACTGAAGACCTGCGAATGCAAGCTGAGAGTGGAAGATGCACCATTTTATAATAAGATGTCAAGTTTGATTTATATTACTGGCAAGATCTGATTTGCTTGAAAACTAAGATATGCTAAATTTATTATGATGATGGTACAATAACTCCTACTTTCTTATCAAACTCCTACTTTCCTTGTATTTGATTATAAGCGTATGTTCGGCTTTTACATCTTTGTACAGTTGCTTCTTCTGAACTTATATGTGATGAATTGAGACGTTGCATTTAATATTAGTCGGCCTTATCCTTGTCATGTTGATTCATTCGGTCCTGAAACAGAAGGATCATCTGCTTTTATCTTGTCCTTTGGATGAGAATCATTCATGGAAATGTTGAGTAAAAACAGATGTTTCTTGTATGTCTTGAAACATCACACATTTTAGACAGTAGTTTTCCCTAAACAGCGAAAATGGTCCATTAAACGCTAGGAAATGCAAAAGACTTCTGATTTCTATTATTTAGCAACTCCAACTGAATATTCTTCAGTGGATTCAACTACCTGCAAAACCAGGTGTAACAGAGGTTAGAAAACTAATATCACTCACTGAATAGTAGAGGTAGACAAATAATGTATTAAAATGGGATTAAACTTTCATCAAAAAAATTCAAACGAAGACATGAGTACCCAAGATGAAGAGTCTTCTTGTCAGAAACTGAGTAGGCAGGCATGTTCTCCATCATATTCATTTGCAGCCCGTTGTGGGCAAAAAATTCCTGGATCGCATAGTCTTGTCCAGAAGGCATCATGCTTAGTTCCTGAAGCCTATCATTTTCTGCTATCTGAAAGTCAAGAGAGCATCTTCTTGTTTTACTGAAGCATTCATTCATCATTATTAAACTAATCACTAGTTTCTTTAGGTGGTGGCAGTTGTTCATATGAATCATGTTGACATATCCAACTATGCTATTCTACTTATATCTAAACTGAAGTTTTCAATGTGTCATAAGCTCACGGCGCTTAATTAGAAAGTACCATTATTTGTCAAGAGAACTCACCTTTGCTCTCAAACAGGCATTTTCTTGTTCCATCTGAACTTCCTATCAGAAGAAGGCAGGTTCCATATGGAAATTATTGAGCATCATAGAACAAAAAAAAAAAATAGCAGGAAAAAAACATGTATAGCTGCTGGACAAGCAATCATAATCTTGAACTCAAACTGAGAAAAATTACCCTTTTCTGCAAGCTCTCGGTCTCAGCAAGTATCAGTTCATGCTGTTCAAACGAGACAGTAACGTCAAAACTTGGTAAGAAGTCGAGGTATGAGGTTTAGGAAACTCTTTTGTGTAGCATTGTCTTATGGAATCCATGTCGTAGTGTCACTTAGGTAATTTTAGCATCATGGTATCAACTTTTTTGTAATTGAAAATCACTAAACTAGACTATTGCAAAAACATGCAAATGTATCAAATTATTCCTTGTTTATGGTCAGATGTATGATTTATGTTAGACTTGATCAAATTTGCTTGTAAGCTTTCTCTCTGAATGGTTATGTACCTTCTTTGCTCTGATTCTTGCGATGCTTCTCTCAAGCCTAGTTTCTAGCTGCTTCATCTCCTTCACATTTAAAGAGGACAATCCGTCGCCCATAATATGCCTGTGAAAAACCAACAGAAACATCAAGTTTTCACAGTTAAAAGTTACCACTGTTTCTTTCAGTCCATTATTTTAACATCCAATTGAATCATTTTTTTTTGAAGAAATAAAATCTTAATATAAGTTAGTTCCACAAATTAAGGTTCTTTCATTTTGTGTGATATGATTTAGTTTCAGTCGAGGTACTGATATATACCTGTTGGAGTTCTGGATCATCTGTATCTGCTGGCGCAGTTTCTTGGATTCTTGTTGGTAAAACTAGACATGGAATATAGAAAAAATTAACTGTGTTGTTGAAATCTGCGACTGAATCGCGGCATTGGAGAGCTTACTTGAGCATTGATCTCTTGAGCGGTGTATGCATTTGAAGTGTCGGCAGTGGTCTTTTTAAACCTCTCGATTGTTTCCCTGATGCTGCATGCGAATACATAATGTGAAAGCTTTAAAACAACCTTTTTCTATGATGATTTGGATTCCCATCGTCTCATATTGCAACATACTCCTCCTTGGAGAAGGTCTCTTGTTTGAAACCATTGTAAACATTATCAAGGGAAAAAATGGAATCCCATCGTGTATTTGATTAACTTTGGAACCTTGATTAGCTACTTACTACATGTAAGAACAATCCAGGCCATGGACCAAGATTCGGGTTAAACGACAATGTAAAATCGAAACGCATCGATCCTAAATCCCAGAAAACTTTTCATCAAATATGAAATCGATGATTTTATGCTTGTTTTACATAGAATCATAAATCATTATTGTAAACTAATTCTATCCCTCTTTTTTTTTTTTAAAAAAAAAATCAATAAAAATCCACCATTAGCCGAGGAACTGGTCCTATTCTGCCTTTTGGAGTTATCTATTTCCGCAGTCTTATTTGTCGGTGCTGGACTTGGAAAACATAAAATTTGATACTGTGGAGCTTTACAAAGCTGGAAATGGAAACCCACAGTCCAATCTGAACCGCGAGTCTCAGACAACAAAAGTATGAAAGAATCACAACTCTTTTCTCAGATTGATATATAGTACCGTCCGTGTCATGTGGCAGATATACTCTGTAAACATTATATAGTGCACAAAATCAATATCATTTTACTTAAAAATAATTGTGAAATTTAGAATATATAGTACCATATATCTAATGTCAAAACTTTATAAAAATGCCAAACATTTTATCCGACATTATTTATGTCGAATAAATATAATACCATGTTATAAAACAATATGCGAGAGAAAAAATTAGGGTTGAACCTATAAAAAATAATTGAAAGAGACACGTCTAAGATGATATGAGCACGTACAAAAACAACCGATATAAAGTATTCATATTAGTAATTTAATTACCGGGATCCCTCAACATTTGCAAGATTTCATCAGAAACCAAAGGAGACAGACAGAGAAAAATGAATTAATACTTGTTGCTGGAGTACTCGTAGACACGTCCACGGGTTGAGAATACAACGAGTGCGATTTCTGCATCACACAGCACCGAGAGCTCGTAAGCTTTCTTCAGCAGACCATTTCTCCGTTTGCAGAAGGTCACCTGCCGATTCGTGTTATTCTCGATTCTCTTAATCTCGATCTTTCCTCTTCCCATATTTGTTAATATCCAATCCTGCTCATCATTATTCATAACAAAATTGATTCTCGATCTGCTACCAAAAGTACTATAGATGTAATTTTTGTTATAACTTGTTACAATGACATGTTTTTAGTACTTGCATAACCGGAAAGACAGAAGCTAGGAGGGGTACTACTTAACAACAAGATATAGAGAACCAAAAGGAGGATAAATTTTCAAGCGAAGGGTTTCTTGAGCAAAGCTGGATGATATCCTTGAAATCAAAAGAGAGGAAATGCAAAAAAGCTTGAAGGGGATTACGGTATATATATACATAAGCCAAACAAAATGGCGAAGTCGTATACTCGATCTCGCTCAGCTGAAAAAATTACATATTTTCAGCTAAGAGAACAAAAAGAAGAAGAAGAAAAATTGCATTTCTTGGAAGAGACCAAGATACACTGGTAATATATATGGGTGTCATACCCAAAAAAATCAACAAAATGAGATTGAAAAAGGGTTTGGAGGAAAATTAAATACATCCTCCATGGTGGGAAAAAGAGCTTTAGTTTCAAGCGACATCTCACAAAAAAGGAAAACGAAAAACTTAAAACCAGAAAAACGCAGAATATCTGGAAACAAAACACTCGTGTAGGAGAAATTAAGCTTCAAGGTTTCGGAAGTGAAAATTAAATGATATTATTAAGGAAATATCTACACATAATTTGGTAAAAAATGTTTGAGAGTTGATTTTTTTTCTTTTTGAAAACAAGGTTTTGATAACACAACAAACATGCATCTTAAATATCATGATTCTTGGGAATAGATAAAAACTTTCAATCTAGGAAAACAAGAACGACGATCTGGTGGGTTTCGACCCTTTTTTTCAATTAGCAAAAGTGCATCCAAAGCTCCACAACATCTGAAACTGAGCGGGAGAAAAAATAGCAAAAAGTATTTAATCTCTTCTCCCCGAGTCCCAAGATGATCGTTATGCTCATGTCACAAACCTGGCTTCTTCGGAAAGTATTTCTATTTCTATTTCCCGGCGAGCGACTTGAATGCAATATTCTAAAGATTACACGAAGTCCAAAGAACTCAACCACCTTCAGTGAACCATATTATTCGCAGGCAGCCGCGCGCAGCCCTAATGGAGAACTCTTTCTTTCCAAGTATGCATCTATTACACATTATACGTGAGAGAGAGAGAGAGAGAGAGCTGTCCATGAAAACGACCATCAAATGGTATTTTTCCCAGTAATGAAACATGCGTGGTGTTGTGGGCTAGAGATTATTTGCAGAATTCTAACCAAATGTGGAAATGGCTTTGCTTTTTTGAACTGCCCTTTAAATACATTAATTATTAGTTCAATATTAATTGGATTAATTGAATAAAACCCATCTACGCACTTGTGGTGGGGGGGTGGCTGCAGCAAATCAATTTGGATTAGGGTTTGGTGAGCTCGGATCCGACAAGGAGACTATATAGGGTTTGGCTGTCTTTTTGAATTACATGTTGTCAGAATGTGTATGGTGTAATAATNTTGTGTTAGACAGTAATAAGTTTAGTGAAAATCGAATGGAATTTTTTAAAACCGAAAAGACCAAACTCTTTTTTTTCGACAAATCAAACGACCGAACTTTACTACGAAAGCCTAACAAATCAAATCGAAAAAATCAATTATTTCGGCCAGTAACACAATTGACCGAAATTTTATAATTTTTTCTTAAAAATAAGCGTATTTTAAATAAAAAATGCAATATAAAAATTGGATTTAATAAATTTAAATTTTATTTATTAAAAAATATTTTTAAGTATAATACTATTGTCTATTAAATTTTATTAAATATTGTAGTATTTATATCATTATAAACTTTATTAGAAAATTCAATAATATTAATTTTATTTATAAAATTTAGTTTGTTAAGTTAAACGAAATTTTGTATTAAGAACTGAAATCGAACCGAACTAATTTATATTTTAAAAAAATTTAAACCGAACTTCCGAATAAATAGAATGTAGGGCTAAACGTTTGCCGCTTTATCAGAAGTTATAGCTGATGGTAATTGTCCAACTCAAATATTTTAAATCGCACAGCAGCCCAAGCGTCATAGTTCGATTGCTCTACTTAGTACGGACAATTATTGCACCTCAATATTGAACTGAATTTTCACATTAATTCATTTCGGTCTGTTATTTTGGTTGAAACCGATATATTGTTAACTCATATAATATAATTGATGTTTGTCAGTTATTTGTTGATATATGTTTTTTTGGTTTAAAAATAACTTGACAGTTTTTATTTTCTTCATTTCCTGAGTTACTTAATTAGAAAAATTCAATATTCCAAAAATTTTACAATAAAGAATTATTTTTCAGATTTCATACTTATTCAATTTTCGGATATTATAAATAGAAAAATCACAAAACAAGCCCAATAATAATTGTACATCGATAATCATCAAACATTTCAACCAATTGATTATTATTCCAAAAATCTACAACAATATATTTTTAGGGTAAAAATCCAAACTCCAAAATTCATGTACATTATAAGAAAATATTATTGCAACTCGAATAATCACCAATAAATATTCTATATAATTTTAGAGTCGTTGAATTTTTATCTCAAAGTTGCATAATTTCATAACATACTAACTAAACCAACCAATACACAGTAATGAATTATGATTTGTGAGAGTTTTTTATTTTTAATTTTTAAACATGAGACTAAAAAAATAAAAAATAAACTGATAAAAATTTGTTTTATTTTTAATATGGACTGAAAAAATTGAAATTAAAAAATATTAACTTTTTTTAAAAAAAAATAGGTGTGTGTGTGTGTGTGTGTCTATATATA